>NC_088924.1:13770000-14070000 GCF_038396675.1 Hydra vulgaris | reverse complement strand
TACACTAGAAATGACATCCACTATTATAATCTTTTTACCTGATGAAAATAAAAAGGAAATTGAAACGTGTGCCTTTATTGTTGCAGTTTGTTATGCTCCATGGTACCTCAAGTCTAGAAGCGCTCAACATGCTGTACTTAATGATCTTAATGCATTTAAAGCAGCATATGCTCTCAAGGATGAATTTATGCTGATGTTGGCAATGCTTTGATTAAAGGTTTTCATAAACATTCGTGGTATCTTTCTCCAGCAGTAGTTATTTTTTCACTAGTTGACTCTCACTTTGAAATGTTTGTAAACTATCAGATTTTGAAGTCCTTAACTTCCTTTCCAGTTCTAGAGCTAGAAAAAAAAAATATGGGAAAACCTAATCCTGTTTTAATCTTACAGCAAGCTTTCAGAGCTTGATACTACTGATAGCTGGCTTTTATTTATACGCCTAGGAACCCTATATCAAGTCAAAGATTGGGTTCATTCTCATCCCAACTTCTCGAAAACTGAATCATATAGTGTTTGTGAAAATTTTGTTAAAGGGCTTAGTGTAACTAACGACTGCGCTGAAAGGAACATCGGATTAATAAATTTTTTTAAATGTTTTCAAAAAGAAGAACAATTTCAATATATACTATTGATAGCGAGAGAGGAGAGAAAAAAAGTAACAAAGAAAGTAACTCAAAACGAACTTATGAAAATTTAAAGCTTTCTCTATGATAATATATAATGAGATATATTTGTTAATAAAAGAATTATACTATCAGTTAATGATAATAATGAGATATATTTATGAATAAAAGAATTATATTATCAGTTAATGATAATAATGAGATATATTTATGAATAAAAGAATTATATTATCAGTTAATGATAATAATGAGATATATTTATGAATAAAATAATTATATTATCAGTTAATGATAATAATGAGATATATTTATGAATAAAAGAATTATACTGTCAGTTATTTAATTTTGGTCTTTTCTAGCTAAAAAAAAAGAAGTTTTAGGAATTTTACAGGAAGCACTTAAAATGATCTGAGTGCAATTTTTTAATATGTATTTATCTTCTACCTTTATATAGACTATGAATTTTGGGTGTACAAGAGAAGTTTCGAAAAAAAAGGTTTATCTACATATCATGACATAATAAACGAGATTTATTAATCAAGAAACGCTTTTTCATAATCAAACAAAAACAACTTAAAAAAAAACAAAAGCCGCTCGCCTCCAAAAGTCTGCTACCAACGCCATTATTAACAAATAACGATACTTTAGTATTGTAAAACAAAAGACAAAAAAAATTTAACTAAAATAGTAATAGATAAATCATATGGTAATGTAATTGAAATCAGGTTTTAGGGTAGAATGCAAAAAGCGAAGTTGAAATTTGAAGTCATACTTCAAGTCTGAAATTTCATTTGAGCAAATAAAAAGAGCGAACTTGAACTCAAACTATACTTGAAAACCGGTCGTTTTTAAGTAAGACTTGAAAAGCTAACTTGAAAAAGCAAAAACCTTTTCCGAATTCAAGAAGCGATCTTAAAATTTTCAAGTCTCGATTACGCATTTGCTCAAGCTTTTTTTTGAAGTCTAACTTGACAAAGTCAGACTTCAAAGGTCAAGTCGAACTTCACTCAAGTTCGCTTCTTGCATTCCACCCTTGATTCACGTTAATCTAAAGAACAACGCCTCCCGATAGTTATTTCAAATGATGATAACGAACAACTTATCAGGACTGCCTCATCAGGAAAAGAACAGGCATGGGCTGTTTGGAATGCCATTATCAACTGGAATCTTGAAAATAGAGTGCAAATACTCAGTTGTGATACTACTGCTTTAAATACAGGCCGCATTAATGGTGTATGTGTGCTTCTCGAACAAAAACTGTATAAAAATATGCTTATTTTTGCTTGCCGTCATCACGTCTACAAACTAGTATTAAAAAGTGTGTTTGAAGTGAAAATTAGCGAAGTAACTTTGTAGTTTTTTGTAACTTTTTAAACAACGGTAGTTTTTTGTAACTTGTAACTTTTTAAACAATGAAAAGACTAGGCTTGTGCCTAGTCATTCCGTTGTTTAAAAAGTTCCAAGAAAACTGGAAAAATATCGATGCCGAAAAAATACAAATCTGTACAGAAAACCTTGTTTAAATGTTTCAGAAATTGAAAAGCTGCTAAAATTCTACTAATTTGAAATGACTAAAAAAAAAAAAAGTTAGCTCGAGATGACTATTGTGATTTAATTGAGCTTTTAATAGTATTTCTTGGTGGAGATACAGAGTAGAAACTTAAGATTCGGCCTCAAGGTGCTGTGCACCAAGTTCGGTAAATGTCGAGAGCCATTTATTTGTTAAAAATATCATTACTAAGCTCCCAATTCAGAATTTTAAACAAGGATAAGGCAGCTCTGTTGGATGTCTGTCTGCTTATCGTGACACCCTACGTCAAACTCTGGCTCCAATGCAGTAAAAGCACCTTATCAGAACTTAAACTTTTTGAAGTCCATGAAAGCTTACGAAACAATAGACAAAAGCATTTCCAAACCAGCCTTACAGAAGTTTTGCCAGCATTTATGATATCTGACAGATGAAGTGTATGTTTTGTCTTTATTTGACGATGATGTTGATCAAGAAACTAAAGTAAAAACGGTTGCTAAAGAAAACCCAATAGCTTACGATAAATGTTACGCATCCAAAGAAGAACTTTGGGGCCCACTTTTTGGTAAGTCTTATATGTAAATTTTGAAAAAATAATTTTTTTTTAAATTTACTTATATAGTCACCATGTAAATCCTGCAGCGAATTTCGGTACAGATTTGATATAAAATAATAATTTTAAATTGACGCGGAAATTCCGGTTGGTTTACATAAATAAAGTTATGACTTTATTTTTATGGTGCAAAAAACAAGTGCAACTCGACAAAATGTTGACCAAGCTGTATTTTGCTATCAATATTTCGTGGCGAATCCTTTGTTGTCGATCACAGCCTTGCATCTTCGAGGTATAGATTCGATCAGGTGATCAATGAAACTTTGTGGAATCGCTGCCCAGGCCTTTTGGATTTGTTCAAACAGTTGATCCTTATTACGAACAACTTCACTATTAATTCTGCGGTTAACGATCTCCCACAGGTTCTCGATAGGGTTGAAATCCGAAGATTGAGGCGGCCATCCCATCACCGATAGGTGGTTGTCTTGAAACCACTGCTTGACTACTTTTGAAGTGTATTTCGGATCGTTGTCTTGCTGAAAAACCCATTTTATTGGCATATTCCATTCAGCATGAGGTAACATAATATCTTTCAGGATATTTTCATACATAAAACGGTCCATTATTCCATCGTTTCGATGTATTGGACCTAGACCGTTAGCAGAAAAACACCCCCAGACCATTACACTGCCTCCACCATGCTTCACGGTCTTATGGCAGTAATGTAAGTTGAAGCGTTTTCCGGCCGGTCGACGTACACGGCAAATGCCATCGCTCCCAATGATGTTGAACTTCGATTCATCACTGAACAGGACAGTTCGCCATTTCTGCACGTTCCAGTCAATATAAGATGTAGCAAACAGGAGTCTTTTCTTCTGGTTTTTCAGTGAAATCAGCGGTTTTTTTGCAGGGCGTCGAGAAAACAATCCGGCTTCAACAGCACGTCGTCTGATTGTTTGATCCGATACATACAGCTCTAATTGCTTTTGTATCTTTTTTTTTATACTGTTATTTAGGTGCCCCAAGAAGACCTAACGGTCTTGTCACAGAGCACCGCGGATGTGCATCTCGATATCTCGACTGATGATATCCAGGGATCCTTCTTGACGGATCTGACGATCATAGAATCCTCTCTAGAAGTGGTGGAACGCGGTCTTCTACCTTTGTTATCTGCTGCCAACTTCCCCGTAGAACGATATTTGGAACATAGTCTTGATAAGGTCCATTTTTTCAAGCAATATTTATCACAAATATTTTTTTGTGACATTCCACTTACGTAATCGCCAATAATTTTCTTTCTTAGTTCCAATCCAAGTCGGGAGCCATTTTTGCACTTGAAGTCATAAAAATAATAAAAATAAATAATCACGCTTCTCAAGGCTTACCGTGTTACATTTACCTTGTGATGATACAATAATGCTCTGTGGAACGCAACGTCTTGGTTGGATGTGGACTGTATTGATGTAATGAAACACTTGTTGTATTTCACTTCTTGTATTGATGTTCTTTGATAAAACACTTTGATAATACTGATTGATTGACTTCCATATACTGACTGAATTACATGTCGATTTACATGTCTCTTATATAGTAAAATGAACCTGTGTGAACCTGTTCTGGAAGATTCTAGATGCTTCTTTTCGATGCTTTCCGGAAGCTTCTGGATGCGTCTGGATGCTTCTGAATGTTTCTGGATACTTCTGGATGCTTCTAGATGCTTCTTCTGGAAACTTCTGAAAGCTTCTGCATGCTTCTGGAAACTTCTGGAAACTTCTGGATACTTCCTTTAATTATTAAAAAACTTCCGTGACGTTGACACGGACCAGACCTAAGAAAATGAAACAAACCAAAAAAGTTGCACTTGATTTGTCCGCTGCAAAATGGCACTTGTCAGCAAAATTCTGCCTGTGTGCTGTCACCTGTCAGCTGATTGCTCATGTCATGGTATGCTATGACTCCAGACTCCTGAACTGTTTGCTGTGGTAGTATAGTTCGTTTCTTTTTTAAGACATGTAAAATTAGGAACACTTTTTAGCATTGTTCGATGTTGGTTGCAAATGTTTTGTCCAATACTGTACGTCACAAAGTAACAATGGCTTTAAATATTCATCAAAGTCAACAATTATTCAATATGCAAAAAATATAGTTAAACATAATTTTACCTAAGTACGAATTTTGTGAGTTGCGATTTTATTTCTATTAATTGGGAAACAGAAACCCTTTTTTTTTTCAGGCCTAATAATCGTCACAACTAATGGCTTCTAATTTGTTCTGATTTTCTTGAAATAATAAATAATAATAATAATAACAAATAATGACGGCGTTAATATTTGGCCAAAAATCTTTCAGCGCGGAAATGTTCGCGCGACTATTGAAACTAAATGTCGTGTAGACTGGTATATTTTTACGTTTGGTACAGTCAACACTAAGATATGCAGTTAAGAAACCAAGGATCATGGCTTGATTAGTCAAAAGTTGAATGTTTTAATCTGTTAATATTTTTAAATAGGAGTTATATTTTTTGTTCATGGAAGAATATACTAGTATGTATATTTACACATTATTTGTATTATTTTAATCATAATAAATAAGTCTACAAATAGATGCTCGATAAACCACTATGTTACCTCTTCTATACACACAGTTTTACATTTTACAATTGATACTTGCATTAATATCTTTCTTTTTAGCTAGAGGTTTTGAAATTTAATAAATATATCTTGAGTTATCTTATTTTTTCATGTAAAAATTGACGTTTTCGATTTGAAATATATATTTTTATTATTTGATTAAAAACAAACTAATTTTAAGAATGTCAAAATGTAAATTTTATATAGTTTTTTATTTATTTGTCGCTTGACATTAAAAAAAATTTTTTTTTAATTTTATAATTGATAAAATATATTTCATAAAAATAATATTTATTAGTAGGTATAAATATATATATAAAACAGTATGAATATAGTTTAAGTTAAGCACAAAATGTCTGTACCGATAGAAACCACTCGCAAAAACTTTTGATATTGAATTAGGGATCGCTAGTTTACGGTATACTAAAAATATTAGGCAATAATCAATATTAGTAAGGCAATAATCAATATACCAATTTTAAAAATTATTGTTCTTTTTTGCACATAAAAAATAAACTTAATTAAAATTGACTAAGATAATTTACTTATTACAAAACTAATTATTGAATATTGTATTGTCATCAAGCAAGAGTATGTATGCAAAATTTGAAGAAAATATATTATCAGGAAATGACTCAAAAATTGATTGGAAGATTTGATACTCACAGAATAAAACAGACAAAGACGACGAGTTAATGAAAGCATAGGTGAAAACACTTTAATTATGATAATACAATAAGTATTGTATAACTATTTAATACATTATCAAAATATAATTATTAAATTATCAAATCAGTCCAGAAATATTTCATAAAAAAAAATTATATAGGTATACTAAAATTCAATATACCAAATATACGGTAAAGTTTACCGTAAAGTTGGTATACCGTATAGGGGAGATGGGGGCGCATTGATCGCCGTAGCAGTGTTTTGAAAATTGCGCAGAACCTGAAAGAGATGTAAAAATTTATTAACTACGAAACACATGTAGAACTATCTGGCTTTTGGAATATATAAATATTTTGATTTAAAAAATGATAAATATGAATAATTTTAACTTTTAAACAACCCTCTCAAAAGATCAATGTACCCCAAACTATGGGGAACTATGATCTCCGACTTGGGGCACATTGATCTTATATGCGTAATATTATCTAAACATTTAACACTTCTATAACTAAATCTTGTAAATAATTTAGTCAAAGGGTAATATTGTATAACATATAATACATCTAAATTTTTTAATTATTTTTTAAATATAGCAGTTAAACCAAGTCTAATTTTTAATTAAAAAATGTATAAATCACAGCAGCTATAAGCTACCCGCTTTATATACGTTTAAAACTTTACAACAACTTGAAATTTATAAGAACTGAAATATAAAGACTGAAATAAGAATACAACTTTTAAGTTTACAAAACTTGTTAAAAGTACAATATATTTTGATTAAGAATATTTCATCATTTGTGAAAGTCAAGTTGTGAAGCAGCTTTTGGTTTACATTGTTTTTTATTCCTAAGCAAGTAATTCTTAGTTTCTTTCTTATCTTTTGTGGAGACTTTTTGTTGATTTTTGGTTTGCTTCAAAATTTTCTTTTCTTTTGACAAACGAATTTCATTTCTGACAGGAGTATCAGTCAAGATCCTTGTTTTTAACTGCCTACTTTTAACATTTTTTTTTCTGGCAGATGCTTTTGGGTAAGGTTTTAAAACCTCAGGTGAGATTATAGAAGCAACACTTGTTGACACTTTGTTTAAAATACTTGTTTCAATATTTACTATAGTTATTTCAGACTCTATGTGATTAACATGTGCTGGTATCATTTCAGATTCCATGTTGTTGACAGGAGTGATAGTAACTGTATCTGGAGCAGCTCTATCTGTAACTGATGATGGTAAATATTCGTCATCTTTGAAAATTTCAGAATTGAATGGCTCAATGCCAGCTACTCTAAATCCTGTCTGTATATTAGATGGTGAGAAAGCTTTTGTATACGGTTCTCGAACTATTGAAACAATATCATAAATGGTCATTGAAACCATCCAATTATCACATGCAGAATTGTAAAACCTTTTCAATGGTCCGAAAACAGTTTTATCTAATGGCTGCAATTTATGGCTGCAATGGGGAGGAAAACTTATCATTGTAATTCCGTGTTGAATTGAAAGCTCCAAGCCTTTAACGGAAATATGACTTTCATGACTGTCGAGAAGTAACAAAACTGGAGATTCCTGAGAACAGTTTGAATATTTAACAAAATGTTTAATCCATTCTATGAAAATTTCTGAGTTCATCCAACCAGAAGGATTTGCAAATCCCACACATCCAGGAGGTCCTTCCTTAATCATGTAATCATGAAACTTTACCCTACGAAAAATAAATAATGGAGGAATGGAATTTCCAATAGCATTAGAGGCACAACATGCAGTTACCAATGTTCCTCGTTCTGCAGATGTGATTCTTCCAACTTCTTTGCTTGCTCTACCAGCTAAAACCTTTACCGGCTTTTGAACGGTTGTTAAACCAGTTTCATCAACATTATATATACAGTTAGGATTATATTTATATCGATTTCTTACCGTTTTAAGATTTTGAAAAAACTCTCTTACAGTGTGTTTGTTAAAAGCTGTTGATCGAGCGAAGCTCATTGCTTCAGGTGTTCGTAGAGACAACTCTGGTTGTCTTTTCATAAAACCTTGCAACCAATCAATGCCTGCAATTTTATTTTTGATCCATGATGATGGGCATATCTTATTGTTTTTTAAAGCAAATTCATATGCCAATAATCGCGTTGACCTAGTTGAAAGGCCATAGTTCATTTTTGATGCAATTAGTAAATAACTTGATAAACTTTTTTCATCTTCTGCTGTAAAAACTTGTCTATTGTTGTAGTTAGGCTTGAAAGCTTCATTTGGATTAAGCCTCTTTTTACGACAATATCTTTTTAAAGTCATTCTATCTATGTTAAACTGACGTGCTACAACATTCAGTTGTGTTCCTTCTAAAACTTTATTAACAGCTACTTTCATTGTTTCACTTGGTATAGCAACTTTATTTGTTTTTTTAATTCTATTTCTAACCATTTTAAGATCTGTAAAAAAATATATCAATAAAAACATATGTTTTTAATAAATGCTAATATTTAACATAATAATATTATGTTAAATATTTTTTAATTGTTATGTTAAATATTATTCTTTTGATATTATAAAATAATAGTATTATTATTACTAGCTTATAACATAAGTAGATTTAAAAAATGAAATGCTAAAAGCTATTGTTTGTTTATATATAGTTTTTTTTTAAATTATAAATACAATTCCATTCGTTTAACTGTATTGCTTATAAACAAAAACATGGGGCACTTCGTCTTCTATGGGGCACTTTGATCCTCCGATCAATGGCCCCCGCATAGTCAAAGATCAATGTACCCCAATAGGTATAGGTAACATATTGATAGCAATATCTACTGTATAAATTGCAGTCAAATAAAAATTATATATTATATTATACACCTAACACTTACAAATTTAAAATAAAATTGTTGTTAACCCATACAGACATCTAAATAAAAATATATTTGAATTATAGTACGATTTAAAAAAATCACTTTTTATGACGAAAAACAATATTTTCTTTATTTTTTTTGACGCTGATAACCTTATGAAAAAATATTACGAATAATCAATTAGGGAAGCATAATGGTTAATTAAATTGCAACCTCACTTCTAGTAAGGCAAAAATGAACGAGTAAAAGCCAAAAGATCATACTGCTCCGGCGATCAATGCGCCCCCATCTCCCCTACTGTAACTAGTGAACGGAAACTTTCGGCTTCGGCCGAAACCGAAACCGAAATTTCTGCTTCAACAATTTTTTTACTTTTCCTGTTTCGGCCGAAATTTCGGTTCAAACCGCAACCGAAATGAACCAAAACTTTTATAAGATTTTTTTTAAGTTTTAATTTAGAGTGGGATCATGACGACTTCCTAATTGTAATCGTTTGTTAGTAAATCAATTTTTAATTATAACAATTGTAGAAATTTTAATTGAAATCACGTTACATAATAGTTTTAAGTTACTAATCTCAAATCATCACATTTAAGAAGTTGTTTACTCTAAAAAATCTCCTAACTGAAAAAGCAATACTCAAAACTACCGGCAGTCCTGAAAATATACCAACTTCAGATCAAGTTGAGTCTATTAAAATTTAAAAAAAAAACAATACCCTTATTTGACACCAGAACAAAACGGCAGAGGGCTGAAGTGTTGCAATTTGCAATGCCTGGCTGGGTTGACAATATCTCAAAAATTGATTCAAACTTCGAAGAAGGTCTGAAGTTTCATAGATTTATATTAGAAAACACCATTAAAAGCAAAATTTGGTTTGGCAAAAGTAGCAAAGAGATTCTTTAGACCTCCACCAACATCTACCGAAGTAAAAAGGTTGTTTTTAACTGCTGGAGACATTCTTTCAAATGAAAGAAACAAACTTTTGCCAGAAAACAGGAAAAAAAATGTATTCCACAGAGAAACTTACTTTAATTAATAATTTTATTTATTGAAATGTCTTAAAATATTATAAATTTAAACTATGTTTCATGGTGATTGCTTAGATATATGTAAAATAGCTTAATTTGCTTTAATTCGGTGATCATAAAAGGTTAAGGATTTTAATCATTCTTTTACAAATTTCGGCCAAAATTTCGGTTTCGGCTACGGCTTCACTGAACCGAAATTTCGGTACTTTCGGTTTCGGCTCAAATTTCGGTTTCGGTCGATCACTAACTGTAACCGGCGATCCTTATATTGAATGGTCTAATAAAATTTATTGTTATTTTTACATGGTTTCCACTTACTAAAACTGTAAGTGAGAAAACACGCGCAAACTGGCAATCAGGAGATTTTTGAACAAAAACTAACGCCGTGGGAAAGTGTCATCGGATGAAGAAGTTGTTGGAGAAACCAATAAAAACCTTAAGAAATAGTTACAACAATCACTAACAAAGATGGTTTATTTACAAGATTAGTTGTTCTGATCCATTTTCATATGTATTAAGGGAGTTTAAGCTGTTTGAAGCAAATGGAGTTCGAGCATCGAATTTAAATTAGATTAGTGCTGCTCCTTAAACAATTCAGCCCAAGTCAACATCCAGCGAAAGAACTTTTTCAGTTGATGGTAAATTTTCAACTAAGTTTTGAAGCCGAATGAATTTTGATATATTAAATATTTTCAAAATACTATTTTCTGGAACGTTTATTTATTGAGTTATTACTACTTGATAAAATATTTTTAAGATTTTAAATAAAACATTTAATTTTTAGATATTAAAAAGTAAAATAAAATAATATAGAAAAAGAAAAATATGTTAATTTTCTTTTCATAAAGTTTTTTAAGGATTATTCTAAATTTTTTTAAATGTTTTTTTATAAATACCGCGCAATACCGGTTTTTTTTTTTTTTAAAAAAAAATTAAATGAATATTACATACGTTAACAAGAACTAATTAAAAACAAAAACAATTCGCTACAAATTTTATACGCTTTTCTGTTTCCGCCAAGAATAACAAATATAATTTATTTTATTGCGTAGAAGTTTTTATGTTTGCCTTTTCGTTATGTAATTTTTGTTTTCGTTTTGTAGTTGTTGAGCTTGCCTTTTCGTTTGGCTAAAGTTTATTATTTGTGTTGTGGTTGCTAATTATTTTTATTGTAGTTACTAATTGAGTGTTTTCATATTTTTTTTGTCTTTTTATTTAATTTATTATAGATTAATCCTTTTTTTTAAATTAATTTACGCTTGCTTTTATTTATTAATATTGCTGTTTATTTTATTTAGGTGTCACTACAATGACTAATTTTTAACTATATGAGTGACACCTAACCTAATTTTGTAAAAATTATAAAAATTTGGAGTTTTCAATTTTTGGTTAAATAAATGGATAAAAAGTAATAAGAATAATAAAAAAGATTCAAAAAAAAAAAAGTTTCATCTTTTAAACTATCAAAGTGTAATAATATCTGTGGATTCTACAGATAAAGTTACATCTTTAAAATTATCAAAGTGTAATAATTCTGTAGATTATAAGATGAATAAACTAATAATGCATTCTTTTAACCAGATGTAGTTACTTATAAAATTTTTTTACAGATGAAACTACATCTGGAGAAAATTCTTCCAGATGTTATTAGACTTGGAGAAAAATTACCAGATGTGGTTTCATCTTTCTAAAGATATTGTTAGGATTCGTTAAATTTTCAGATGATGTTGGACAGATGTTATAAGAGTTAAAGAAAAATACAGATGATTTTGGACAAAAGTGTACAGATGATCTTAGACTACTCCACCGATGTTGTTGGACAGATGTAGTAATTTTTTACTGGTTGTGAAAAGGTTGTCTAATCATTAAGGAAATAATCTGGAAAATTAATAATGCTTTAGGAAATTATTATAAGGTGCCCCCAAGACCTTTGAAAATTTAATGGGTCCCTAATATTATAAAAAAAAGTTTTTTCAAAAGTATGTCATGTTGAGTCTTCAATGAAGCGAAACTGTATAAAAATTTCAAAAATAATAATCAATTTATGAAAAAATAATTACTTTAAATTTTGCTGCATAAAAAATGAGATATTTTTACTAAAAATAAAAAATGTACATTTTTCATTTTTAGGTCTTGGGGCACCTCAAGATAATTTCCAAGCGCGTTGATATTTTTTCAAAGTATTTAAGAAATGAATGTACAAGTTTTGCATACCCAGGGTAAATGAGTTCTAAAAACACATACAAATTCGATTTTCATTTTATCATTTTAATTTATTTTATAACTTAAATATATTTTATTGATATTTGCAATAGTTGATTATTCTTAAAAGTAACCTAGCTTTAGCCTCCCAGTCACCTAGCCTTATCACGCTCTGCTATAAAAAAATAGCATAATTTATAGAATATAAATAACTATATTTTATAAATTAATTAATTACATGCTGAAATTATTTACTTATTCTATGTTTGTAACTTTTATTGACTTAATTTCAAATGAGCTGCCTACTCCTTCAACAGCTGACAGAGATAAAGGTCCGATATAAGGTCCTAATTCCTTTTCGTTATAATTCACATTCGACCACATTTCAACTTTTAGACCCGCTGGAACCGCCATACTCTTTATTTTTCCACCAACGCCGTAATAATTGCACCCGTTAATCTTTGTATTTGGATAATTCTGAAAAATAATAGATAACACATATTTAGTATTTTTACAATAAAATATTACTGGGATAATAAAAAAAAAATTCTAAACAATTATTTTTACTTTAAATTGAAAAAAAAAATATCTACCACAACAAAAGCATAATGTCACGCCGAATTTTAAAACATTTTAAATTAACAAGATTTTGAAAAATGCTTAAATGAAAAGTTTACAATAGATTTTACCTCATTTATTTTTATGGGCTTTTTCACAACGTAAAATCTCAACTCAAAATCTCTTAACTCAGACATTATTTCATTTTTCGATTTTTCTAAATACAGCCTTTTATTATTTAAATAATGGGTCATTAAAATTTATTGCTAACTTATTTAAGCTACATTTTAATTTTATGTTGTAAATAGTTACTTTAAAGGTCTTTTTGAAGTTATATATACATTTATATATCAATGCTATTTTTTTGTACCTAGGGTAGGCTTATGGACGGGGAGGTGGGTAGAGAGGGTATAGGGTACTTTTCCCAAACTCCCTAAATTTTTTTAGGGGTTTTGGTATTTTTATGAGCGAGTCTGGTATTTTTAAAGATTTAATCTTTATAACAATAAGTTTATAATAGCATAACATACTATTAGTAATAGTAATTAGAAAAATCCATTAATATCCTTAAATGAGAAAAATGATTTATTTACAATAGCAATATTTTACAGAAATAGTAATACAAATAAATGCTTTTCCAAGTAGACAATATAAATCGTTTTATGAATTTAATTCTTTTATATACTAAAAAGTTTACTAATAATTTTTTATAACTTTTTCTCCATACCACAGAACACAGCGGAAGAGCATTTTACTAGGAAGTTTAGGCCTCCTACCTTACCAATGTTACTTATTGGGCTAAAGCCGTAATCGAACTTTGGACCTCTGGACTCTGAGCCAGAACTCTAACCACTACGCCACTACGTCTGCTCTAAACTTAATATTAATTTTGTTGCATTTTTATAGGAAATAGGAAGATATTGCTATCAATGGTAATAAATTTAAAAAAATAAAACATTCCTGCTTTACCTGGGTGGAAATTGTGTAGTAGTTGTTACAGAAGAAAAAATAAATAAAAAAGTAAAATCAATAGATCAAAGCATAGTCAGATTGAATCTGAACAAGAAAAACGTCCAGCTCCTAATAAAAGTCCGAATTTACATACAATCGGTGTGTCACCTATTAAGCTTAAACCAATGGCCAAATACCAATGAATAGACGCCAACCAATATCTTCAGAACCTTATACCGTTAGCTAATGCTCCTAAAACAGAAGACTATAAAAATTTGATGGGAAAGATTGTTTGCAATAGGGATAATGCAACGTGCATATTACATTGATGTTCGTCACGCCCTGGCATTATTGCTTAAAAAGTGTTCTTACCGGTAAAAATTTACAGTAACAATAAAGAAATAACAATTAATGAATGGCAACAAACAGATAGAACTACGCCAATTAATCAAAAAACCAATATTGAAGACTTTATCAAACTTATATGCATAAAATAGGTTTATCAATAGACTTTATCAAACTTATATGCAACCAAAACCTTGTTCACGTATAGTTTTAAGTCAAGCCAAATACCTTAAAGATAGTAAAAAGTTATTAAATCACAAAGAATGTATAATATTGGTTGATTGCAGAGAACTTCCAATATGTTGATCAGGATGAGATGCAAAGTTAAACTGTAAGCTACACTGTTTGAACCACGGTCAAAGTTTAAAGTGAACATAATAAAATTATCGAATCAGGACAAAACTTTAGGCAACAAAAGTTTTAAGTAAAAAAAAAAAATTATTAAAAAAAAAAGAAGATAAAAAAGTCATTAAATTCATTACATTAACTTCAAGGTATTCGCATTGAAGAGAAAAAGATAATCCTTTACAAATCTTCACCATCTTTGAAACTTCTTTATTATGATGTGAAACCTTCATAGATACTGTGGTGTCTTTTTGACAAAAGTCGTCAATTGAATTCGGGCCATAAAATGGTCCATATTTATCACCTAAACAAATTTTAAACTTAAAAAGAAATTTACTTTCTAGCTGTTACTTTTAGATCCAATAAAATATAAGTTTATTTTTTTTTTAAATATACAGTGTTATAAAATAACAAACAGTAGGTATAATTAACAATTAGCATAGTTTACAATAAAATCATGGTTTACAAAAAAATTTTGAAGATAATTTCGGCAGAGTTTAGTCAAAATTCTTTTCTCTTGTCTGTGAGTTTTGTACCTATATTTGATTTTTCCTGAGTGTTTTTACAACAGCAAAAAAAAAAAAAAAAAAAAAAAAAAAAAAAAAAAAAAAAAAAAAACTAACATGAATATTCTTTTCATGTCTCTGCAAACAAAGAAAACCTCAATTTATTTTTTTTTCATTGTTAATTATTAGGAGTACAACACGGCCTACTTAATAACAGGCCTGAAAGATATGCAAAATAAAAAAAAACTGTAGGCAGATGTTTATAAGAATAAAATGGAAATTGTTGGCTGGTTTTTAACATTGTTAGTTTTTATTTTTGTGTAATCATCATGTGTAATTTTAAATATTGTATATATTAAAAACTAAGTTAATATAGTATCAAAAATGGTATCGAAATATTTATGTGTGTATATATATATATATATATATATATATATATATATATATATATATATATATATATACATATATATATATATATATACACACCAAATATATTCATGCAATACCAAGAGAAATATTCCAGACAATCCAAATAAATTTATTTGTGAAAATCATTGGCCATTTGATTATGAAACCTGTCGAGTTCATAGTAAAAATTTGTCCTTTAAATCCATAAACTATTTTTATCAGTTTATTGCCAAGACAAATTCCTAAACCTCCACCAAAATAATAACAACAAAATCACTACCATCTACACGTAACGTAAAAGCTGATGAAATTTCATCTCACTTGGATTTGTATGAAATTAGTTGTATTGATGATCTTAGTAAAAAAGTAAGCAAAATTTCTTTTCCAGTAATTTTTTTTATAGTAGATGATGGGTAATAATCCAAATTAAAGATTATATTGATACCTTTGCCACTCCATATTTTCTTTTAAAAATTAAAACCAATATGCAATTTTAAGGTTTTCATTGTGGATCTAGATGCACAATTAAACCACTGCAGTGCATGTAATGAAGTAACCGAATACATAAAATTTCATCTTATTTACAAAATATTAAAGCTATTCGATATTTACACTCCATTGAAATGGATCATTAAAAAAAAATGTCCTCTAACAAGTTATTACCATGCATTCATTAACATTTGTTGGTAATAAAAAATATTCATCAGAAATTCTAAGTAGGGGTTTTGAGTATTTTGCAATTTCAAGATCTTTTTACATTCGTATTAGAGATGATTATGAAAAGTGTTTTCACTTGGTAAACTTATATCAAAAGTTGCTAAATTAGAGGATGTTGATTTCCTTAACAAATATTTTGTGCATCTTGAAGGTCCTTGACAAAAAAATGTCATTATTATAATTGACAAAGTTTATGTAAAACTACAACTAATGTATCAACTTATTTGGAAAAGCAGTAAATAATTCAGAACATTTGCAACTACTACTGTTTTAAGTTTTATGATTTGTTCATTATTTGGAGGTTAAAAATTTTTGTACAAATCTCTGCCAGTGTATCATTTAAGTGCTGATTTTCAATATGAGCAAGTTGTTGATATGGTAAATTTAGTTTCTTCGTGTAATGGCAATACTGTTGCAACTTTTTGTGATAATATTAGAGTGAATCAAGCATTTTTTTAAAAATTCAGTTTGATTTGTACATGGGGGACAACTGAAAACATTTTTTTGCTCTATGATTATGTCCATTTAATCAAATCTCTTAGAAATAATTGGTTAACTGAAGATATTCTGACTGTGACATTGAAAAAACTGCAAAGTGTGTTGACTTAAAAAACCTGCTTGAGTTGGAAAACAATTCTATTGTTAAACTATCAAAGCTCAATCAAGTGTCTATCTTTCCAAAACCCATAGAACAACAGAACATTGCATAAAGTCTTCAAATTTTATGTGCATAAACATTAACTGCACTAAAGATTCATCCAGAAATGCAGGAGTGGTTGAGTTAACAAAGCATCTCCTTAGTACTTCAAATGACTTTGTATGTCTAGGAAACGTTTTCAGTGATCCCATTGAAAAAATGAGATCACTGAAAAATTTCATCAATGTTCAACAAACTTTACAAAAAGTAAACATTAAGAAAACAAAGCTTCTTTTGATTTACACACCGATTTTAATAGAATTCAAACAAGTTGTGAACATACTTGTTTGAAATGTGAATTTTTACCAAAAGATGACAATACCTTTAATGTGTTTCATAATCTTTCAAATAAGGAGTTTGTCTTATCTAAATCAGTAAAAATGGCACTAATATGTCTTTATTGCAGGATACATCAACAGAAACAATGGAGACAAAAGTGATACAAATTTCTATTTAGATGATTTTGGAGATTTTACAAAAAAACTTAACAGAGGTGGATTGAAGTTACCTGGAGACAATATGTGTCAATGGGTTATTTATTACTATATATTTTTCCATCATATCATGTCCTCAGATTGTTGGACAAGTCTTATAAATATAACAATGGCGATAGCAGAATTTTATGGTTTCGAAAACATAGATAAATTTCATGGAAAAATATCTAACATATTATTTAACAACTATAGCAAGTTTTAAACACCTCGATCAACAAAAGAACCTGCTTTAAAAGTGTTTAAGTTGTCATAAAAATGATTGAAATAACTTCTATTGATTGTTATTAAATAGAAATAAAAATAAATGTAAAACATTTTTTGAAGTTTGTTATATTAAAAAGAAAAACTAATTTACATTGTTGAAGAAAAGTTTTTTTTTAGTAATCTTTTGAAAAATCTTATTCAAGGTGTAAAATTTTATATTTTAAAGTTTGTTGATTTGTGAAATAAAAATTACTATTTTTTTGAAAGTTATTTTTAAAAAACAACTAATTTTTTGTCAACAAGCAATTTAGCAGCTCATTTTAATTTTATAGTCGACTAATTTGCTTACAAATTATTTGCCTACATTTTTTATTTTATTTTAATGTGTGTCTTTCAGGCCTGTTATTAAGTAGGCCATAGAGCACCATTGATAAACAAACAAAAAAAAAGTTAAATAGCCTGATTCTAAAGGATAAAAAACACAATATTAAACACATTTTAAACTTTGTCACATTTAAATGAATAAATTAAACACACAATAAGTGAAAACTATATTTAAATTAATACTGTAAATAGTAATTAATAAAAAAACTAAAGATACATTTAAAAATCTTACTAATATATTTTGTAATAATCTAGTAAAATAAAAAAAATTAGATTAAAGATTATTCTTTTTTTTAAAGGATTTTCCCCACTATACTTTTTTAATTTGACTTTTAAAACATGTCTCTTTAAAAATATTCTCTATTTATTTTTATTTATTCTATTCTTTTATAATATATTAATTGATGATTTTCAAAAAATAAATTCTTGATTGGTTGAGGCTGAAACTGGCCAATTTTGTGTTAAACCTTCGCCATCAATGCTTGTACAATTTTGTTACTGGCTTGGCTAATTTCACACTAATTTAAAAACATCAATTATGCAACATTTTCCCCAAATTTTTTAAGATCCAATGTCTTGAACTATGAGTAAATATGGGCTTAATTAATTTCAGAGTAGAAATAATGTCTAGGTAATGGGTTAAAAAAACAAGTGC
This sequence comes from Hydra vulgaris, assembly GCF_038396675.1. Classification (NCBI taxonomy): domain Eukaryota; kingdom Metazoa; phylum Cnidaria; class Hydrozoa; order Anthoathecata; family Hydridae; genus Hydra; species Hydra vulgaris. The sequence continues at coordinate 14,051,658 of NC_088924.1, read as the reverse complement.
AGTAAGTTTCTTTGTCCATTATAATGCATGCATTTGTTTTGTCAACAATTAATAAAGAAGCTTTGAAGGACAATGGGGTCTATAACCTTGCAATTTTTTAATTCTTTAAACTGTAGTTTTAATTGGGCTGAGTTTTTTTAGCTAAATTTGGAGAATTGGCTTCCTAAGGTACGTCATTTTGTTCATACCATTCTAGAGACTCATTAAATGTTGGATTGTAGTGAAATCAGGCCAAAATATTGTGTGCATATCATGATTTTCAATGAATGGCAAATGACATTTTTTTAACCATTCTTCTAAATACAAATTTGAGCTCAAATTTATACAAGCAATATATGGTGCACTTTTACAGTGCACCATAACAGAAGCAGATTGCTTGTTGTACAAAAAACTTGGGAGTGCCTTTTTTAGTTTTAAAATATATTTGGAATTTTTTATAGTTTTATTTTTTGCAATAAGTTTCATTATCTTCAATAATGCACAAGCTTTTTCAGTTTTAAAGTTAATATAGCTTTTTTGAACAACAAATTGCTCTCTCTGCAACTGACATGGATTTGTGTTTATGGAGCAAATGACAGATTTAATTCTATAATTATCTTAAAATCTCTTCATTTTTCCTGCTTTTCTTTTGATAAATAGTCTTTTTATATTGCCACAAATTAAATCCAACTGAAGATCAAGCAATACCAGTTAATTTTGAACTGTCAACTTGTGACAAAGAAGGATTTTGAATAAAAGTTTCAAAACACTTTTCTTAATTTAATATTTTTTTACTCATTTTAACTTGATAAAAATGATCAATACTTAACTGCAATATAAACAAACAACAACACATTAGCCTCCATGCAACACATTAACAATACCTTTTGCCTCCATGTGCAAAAAAAACTAGAAAAAAATCTGGTAGGTAGTTTTTGAGTAAAAAAAAAATTAAAGAGCGCTAAAATTTGTTGCGTTTAGTCAAAAATAATATTTTCATTTCTGCAACATTATGATATTATGTTAAATGGTGATCATATTAGATCCTTATTTTTAAATTCACAAAATTTTTTTTTCCTCTTTCTAAAATAATAAATAACAAAATAGTTTACAATAAAAAATAAAAATACTGACCTTTATAACCAGTCTCGGAAAAAATTTCTACTTGAACTCCTTCTGGGATCATAAGAGACTTTATAACGCGAGAATATTGTTTGGCTAAAAGAAAATGTTTGTTACATAGTAGAGTAATGTGAATTACTCTATTGTAATTAAGTTACAATAGAGCAATTCACTTTTTGTGCAGTAATAAGTTTGAAACAAGACAGACTAAAAATTAATAAAACTAATTAGATATATTTTACTTTTATTATAATTAATAAATATTATTTTTGGAAATATGCATATTAAAATATTATAAGACATTAAAAAACTTTTTTTTTAGGTATATTAAAATGACCCTAAAAAAAAAAATTTTTTTAATGTCTTCACCATATTAGAGCGAAAATCAATTAAAATAAAACATGATTACCTTAGAAAGGCCACTCCCCTATCGTGGGTCTTCTCTAGACAAAACAAACTTTAATAAAAATTAAAAAAATGTGTCATGCCACTAACCACATATACATGGCTTGATTAAGTGTTATCCAATCAGAAATTAGTCAGCTGATCAAGTATATATGTGTAATGCATAAACTCTTGGCAAATTTTTATTTTTGGTGCAGAATGGGCAAAAAATCAGACATCTTAGATTACAAAGTTGCTAAGGTTGTTATTTTATCTACCAAGAACTGAAATAAGAACAACTGCAATAGAAGTTTTTTCTTGTATTCTGTTAATAACTTCCTTGATCATAATGTCAAAACTGGATCATATGCTGCCAAAAAGTGAAAACACTGAAAAGTCAACAATGTTAGAAATGATGCATTGATTCATTGCTTGGTTAAAACTGACCCAATATCATCTTTGTAGCATCATTGCCTGTTAGAATCAAACAATTTTACATCTACCATACAAGAGAACATAGACCAAATACTATACTTGCCCCTACATTAAATCCCAAACACTAAAAAAAAGTTCTGGGGATCTCTATTTGTAAATAACTTTGTAAATAACTTGGTAAATAATGTGACCTTTGGATAATACTAGTGGGAACAACAATTAATGCAGAAAAAGATATACACTTTAAAATTTTTATATACGAACCAAATTTCTACTAAAAGAACAAAAGTATCTACAAAAAAAACATTGTAGTTAAAAAGTGCTCAGAATAACTTATTGTAATTATGCAAATTTAGGATGTTTGGTAAGTTGAGTAATTGTGCTTATTTTAAAAATTGCTCCTAATTATACAAATATATTTATGAAAAATCTATATATATTAAGTCAAATAACTTTTTTATATATATATATAAAAGAGCATGATTTCACAACTTTTTTATTGAAGAATTCAAATTGCTTTTTTATTTGCAAAATTTGAAAATTTTCAAAATGTTAGAAGGCAGTGTTCATGATCAAGAAAGATCGGTTCTATTATTAAAGTGGAAGCTGTTCGAATTATCAAAGAAATCTTTTAAAAGGAAAAATGGTCAAAGAAACTGACCATTTTTCCTTTTAAAAGGGAACTATTGGAATGGTGATGAGCATGAACACCTAATAAAGTTCTATTCAAGAAGTAGGTTTTCAACTATTCAGACCAAGTACAGTACAAGAGTTAAGTGAAGACGATTTTAACAAAAGTATGGATTTTAGTGATAAGTCAAAATTATTTAAATTATTAATTAGTCAAAATTTGATAAACAAAATTATTTGATCAGAGGAAAGCCAACTCACACTGAACAGTATTTGATTAACAAAATTATTTAGTCAGAGGAAAGCCAATTCACACCGAACATTATTATAAACTTTTATTAATTTTTGCTTTTGGGCCTACTCTAATTAGTACAAACAAATACCTTTGCTTAACTCAAAGAATGGAGCAATGGCATGGTATGAAATAACTTCTGGTATTCTAATCGGTCCATACTTTTTTGGCAATTTGGTCACAGGCAATTGGTACTCACAAATGTTTGAAGAATTGTTATGGTTTAAAGTTAAATGTGCTATTTATTTTTAACATGATCAGCATCTGCTAATTACTCCTGTCAAGTAAGTTCCTTCAACAATGGATAGGCAGACAAGGTTCAAACAAACAGCCTGCTTGTTTACTTGACCTTTTACTTCCAGATTTCTTCCTTTGGGGTTAACTCAAAAAATAATTGTATATAAAGACAAATCTTCTACAATTGGTAAGCGAATTTAAAAAAATGTGTTTAGAGACAGACATAGACACGTGTAGAAGTGCCTGTGTGGTAGACAAGTTGAATTGCTACATATATCATTTTTTTATTTTGATAAATATAATTTAAAATAAAACAATATAAAAATTCTTACTTTTTCATTTGTTTAATTACTTAAAATTAAAAGCATGTACACAACGTATAAAACATTGTAATTACTATAATTCTAGTATAATTATAGTAATTACAATGATAATATATTATAGTTACATATACAATTATACTACAATTAATTAAGATAATTTATTGTAATTAAACATATTTATTCTATAACTATAGAACAACCTATATGTAATATATATATAACCTAATATTAGTATAACTATACTAAATTTCTAGCAAAGCTTATCATTATGCAGTAACAAAAAATGGAGCAAAACGAACATTTAAAAAAAGATTATTTTATAAACTATATAATGTAAATACACATAAAGCTTATTTTTTTTCATTCAATAACAAATCTAAAAAACAAAAATTCATTCATAAACTTACATTCACTAATGTCCAAGTAATGTCATTTTCATCATTCAACAGTCATCTTCATCAGAGGAGACTTTGATGCAACTGGAAATTTCTTCCGGTGAAGATCAATCAATCGAAGAAAAAACTGCTTTTGGTTTTCATCTTTCATAACGCTTTTGTTGAAGGATGTTATAAGTGCTATGTCTCGTTTCGCGCAATCTTTGACAACCTTCATTTGACGAACCTTGTGCTTCATTTCAAGATATGTTGAATGCATTAATTGCTATTGTACGCTTTGGATATTCTTGAATTCGTTGAAGAAGCTCGGCATCATTGAATAGTGCTTGTTCAGCTAACGAAGCTTCATTCCAATACTGCCCGTATATAAATGCCACAAAAAGACTTATGTCTGTTATTCCTTTCTTATCCTTTTCAGTAATAACAAATATAGCTTTTGCCATCCAACGTGCATTGTGTGTTGCACCTGGTGCCCGAAACTTTACATTTAACTCCGATATAGCAGTTGATCCTCCAAGAAAAATAAGGTACAAATTCAAGAGTTCTAAGTAATCATCCCTAGGTTGTTGACCTTTAATAGCTTCACCATAATACACTACCATTTCTTCACAGAGTTTGAGAAAAAAATCACAGTTAAACAATTCTTCATTCCCTATAGTGAACACTTCCTTGTTGATTGCTGGCCATTGCTTCTGGAAACAATTAAAAACTCCAACTTTAGGTCCTCCACCAAATGCAGTCATTAAAATGGTGGAAAGCATGACTTCAAAGACATGGTGTCTGCATGCTATCCATATAAGATTACGGTCAAGATTCTGCTCTATTATTGTGCAGGCACCAATGTTAAACCCAGTGTTGGATGAAGTAGTGTCAAAAACCAGTCCCTGGAAAAGTTCTTCCAATTTCCAATCTTTAAGAGCCTTCATGCAAGCATCAGCCTGTTGCTCACCTGTACCTCAATCAATCTTAGGAACGCCCAGCAATTTTTCCACCCCACCACCAGCCTTAAGGATGGCAATTCTATCCACTTTTTTTTGACCACCAGTGATATCAGGTAAGAGCTTTCCACCCCAATGCAGAAGAAGTGGATCATCAGGAGAAAAATCAACCTTGTCAGCTGTAGTCAGCGCTTCACGAACAGATCGCCTTTCTCTGCGGATTGTGCTGTACGACAATGATTAATCTTTTAGAGAGTGACCAAGAGCCTGAGTAACTGTTCCAACCACAAAGAGTGCACGACGATCAGAAATATTAACACAATCAAGAGACAATACAACATTATTTGTTAGAACTTTCATCTTCTTTTTCGTTGAACCACTTGTGCTAAGTGTGCTGGAAGCGGAAGTAGTCTGATATTCATCATCATCCGAGGAACTTGAGCTACTTTCACTCACAATGTCAACTGCTGATGAAAAAGAAATAAGTTCTGTTTTTTCCATCAATTCCGCTTTACTGCTTTGACGCCTCAATTCCATTTTAGTTTCTCGGACTCGTTTCCGTGCCTTCCTAGCTGTTAAATTCCGATTAATTCCTGCCATGCTACAACTTAATGGATCTTCTTGCTGCTGATGTAAAAATGCTTTATCTTCATCATTTTTCATAACTTCTGATGCATTTTTGGTTGATATATCAAAAAATTCTTCAAGGATATTTGTCATAAAGTTATTTTTAACTTTCTTTCTGCATTGTCAATTCTTTGAGTTGGAATTCTTCCAACTCAAAGAATTTCTCTGTTGACTTCCTTCCTCTGGAAGGAAGTCAACAGAGTTTGTGTAGGTTTACCAACAAGCCACACCACAGCAGAAGATCTAGTGGTTGCCATAATAATTTCTATTCAAAATATATTGTTATATATATATCTAAAATAAAAAAACAAATTTGCAAAATTTGAGAGAACCACAAAATTTTACCAATGGTTAATTCATCTTATAAAAGATGGCAACCCCTAAAATTGCTTCTTTTAGTCTAATTTTTGGTACACATGATCCTAGGTGATAAATGAACACAGGCAACCTTGAGGAGAATGCTTTTTGTAAACATTTTTTTTTTTCTATTACAATCTGAATCACCCTAACATATATATATATATATATTTGACTTGGGAAAACAAGAAGAATGAATTTTAGTAGCTAGCTCTTTCGAGCAGTGCCCATTACAGTATTTATAGAAAAGAGAAGGAAAAGCAACATTACAACGATGTGACAATAGTTGAAGGTTGGCTGCAAAAGCATTGTAAATTTTTAAAATGCATTTTTGCACCTTATCTAAAAAAGAAAGGACATCATTCAAGATCTGTTCCAGATATATTCTTATAAACAGTGGTGTACCCTATGGTTTTTTCCTGGTTGCCCTGCGAGCGACTGAAACAGTTTTTATTTTTATTATTATTTCATTATCTGAAGCAAAAGAGTTGAAAACTAAAACTGCAAAAGAAATGTTTTATATATAGAAAAATACTTGATTATTCTCTCTCAATCTTCAATCAAATTTAATTTAGTTGAATGTTTAAAGCATGTTTTTAATGCTTTTAAATAATATTCATTATAATAAGACTTTTTTTTTTTTAAAAAAAAAAAAGAATTTCCACGTACATCGTTAATTGCGTTCTAATAATGATTTTTTACGTGCATCTTAATGTTTTTTATTTTGTTAATTTTGTTTGATCAAGTTGAAATAAAAATTTATTTTACTAATGAAAAACAAAATAGATTCAGTGCTATTAATGATTAAACTGCCCATTCACATGACTCAAAATGCGACTACAAGGTTTGAACTCATTTTAAATTAAGAAAAAACGTGCTTCAAAATGCAACAACAATGCTTAAAAAAACAGCACAGTCACATTTTAAATCGCAACAATATTAAATCACGTGTCAGCTTCATTTTATTAAGTTATGTGAAATAAAGAAACCGTAGCATACTCATTGTTAAACTACTTGAAATGCTTTTTAAAGTTTTCTTTTATATAATAAAAAAAATTAAGTAATAAAATCTTCATATGATTTTATTAACTAATTTTGCTAGTAACAAACTTTCTGGGTGTCCTGTCAGGCTTATGACAAGCTTTTTTTTTTAAATTTCTGTCGCCCTTGGAGAAAACGAGCAGTCCTGTGACAACCATGAGTAGACCGGACTACCATGAGGGTACACCCCTGATATTATTGATATATGATATTATATTATTATATATATTTTTTTATTTCTAAAACAATTTTGCAACTTCTTAAAAACTCTTGTATAAAAACAAAAACAAACGAAAAGTTTTCAAAAAAAGTTTCACCAATGCCATTAGGACAAAATAAAAATAAAATCCTGTTTTATTACTCTTAAATATGAAACTTGTATTTGACTTTGAAATAGTCTTCAAGCAGAATTATGAACTATTTTTTTTGTGTTTTTATTTCCCACATAGAATTACTGATAATTAGAATCATCTATAATTTTTTTTTTTTATACAAAAACATTTTGAAAAATACTGGTTTATCTATAATATAATAACACAAGTCACTGATTCCCTGATTTTGTAATGCAGTAAATAATTAATGTATTTGATTGCAGTAACGCATATATAACACAGTAATGCATAGATAACGCAGTAAATAATTAATGTATTTGATGTTGTTCCATTTTTATCAATTGCATACTATTTTTAAATTCCATAACGCTGTTATGTAACAACGCTGCAATGTAAAATATAAAAATTACTCTTTAGCAGTTAATTATAAAAATAAATTATATTCCTGCAGTTTTCCCCTAAAATATTGATAATGGTCAATATTTTAGGGGAAAACTGTCGGAATATAAGCGATATAATGATCCATTTGATCAAGTTGTAATCTGTTAATTGACTGTTTACAAATGCTGTTTTGTTTGATTATTGAAAAGATGTAACTTCATCTTAAAAATCTTCAAATGTAGTTGCACAGATGTTAGTACACCTTGATAATTGAAAAGATGCAACTACATCTGTAGAATCCGCAGATGTAGTTGCACAGATTTTATTACATTACATGTAATAAAATCTGTGCAATCTGATGTATCTCTAAAATCTGATGTACATACATGATGTACATACATGATGTACATACATGATGTATGTACATCATGTATGTACATCATGTATGTACATCATGTATGTACATCATGTATTACACAATCTGTAATCTCTAAAATCTGATGTACACACATGATGTACATACATGATGTACATACATGATGTACATACATGATGTACATACATGATGTACACACATGATCTACACACATGATGTACATACATGATGTACATACATGATGTACATACATGATGTACATACATGATGTACACACATGATGTACACACATGATGTACACACATGATGTACACACATGATGTACACACATGATGTACATACATGATGTACACACATGATGTACACACATGATCTACACACATGATGTACATACATGATGTACATACATGATGTACATACATGATGTACATACATGATGTACACACATGATGTACATACATGATGTACATACATGATGTACATACATGATGTACACACATGATGTACACACATGATGTACACACATGATGTACACACATGATGTACACACATGATGTACATACATGATGTACACACATGATGTACACACATGATGTACACACATGATGTACACACATGATCTACACACATGATGTACATACATGATGTACATACATGATGTACACACATGATGTACACACATGATGTACATACATGATGTACATACATGATGTACATACATGATGTACACACATGATGTACACACATGATGTACATACATGATGTACACACATGATCTACACACATGATGTACATACATGATGTACATACATGATGTACATACATGATGTACACACATGATGTACACACATGATGTACACACATGATGTACACACATGATGTACACACATGATGTACACACATGATGTACACACATGATGTACATACATGATGTACACACATGATGTACACACATGATGTACACACATGATGTACACACATGATGTACACACATGATCTACACACATGATGTACATACATGATGTACATACATGATGTACACACATGATGTACACACATGATGTACATACATGATGTACATACATGATGTACATACATGATGTACACACATGATGTACACACATGATGTACATACATGATGTACACACATGATCTACACACATGATGTACATACATGATGTACATACATGATGTACATACATGATGTACACACATGATGTACACACATGATGTACACACATGATGTACACACATGATGTACACACATGATGTACACACATGATGTACACACATGATGTACACACATGATGTACACACATGATGTACACACATGATGTACACACATGATGTACACACATGATGTACACACATGATGTACATACATGATGTACATACATGATGTACACACATGATGTACACACATGATGTACACACATGATGTACACACATGATGTACACACATGATGTACACACATGATGTACATACATGATGTACACACATGATCTACACACATGATGTACATACATGATGTACATACATGATGTACACACATGATGTACACACATGATGTACACACATGATGTACACACATGATGTACACACATGATGTACACACATGATGTACACACATGATGTACATACATGATGTACATACATGATGTACACACATGATGTACACACATGATCTACACACATGATGTACACACATGATCTACACACATGATGTACATACATGATGTACATACATGATGTACACACATGATGTACACACATGATGTACACACATGATGTACACACATGATGTACACACATGATGTACACACATGATGTACATACATGATGTACACACATGATGTACATACATGATGTACATACATGATGTACATACATGATGTACATACATGATGTACACACATGATGTACACACATGATGTACACACATGATGTACATACATGATGTACATACATGATGTACATACATGATGTACACACATGATGTACACACATGATCTACACACATGATGTACACACATGATGTACATACATGATGTACATACATGATGTACATACATGATGTACACACATGATCTACACACATGATGTACACACATGATGTACATACATGATGTACATACATGATGTACATACATGATCTACACACATGATGTACATACATGATGTACACACATGATGTACACACATGATGTACACACATGATGTACACACATGATGTACACACATGATCTACACACATGATGTACACACATGATCTACACACATGATGTACATACATGATGTACATACATGATGTACACACATGATGTACACACATGATGTACACACATGATGTACACACATGATGTACACACATGATGTACACACATGATGTACATACATGATGTACACACATGATGTACACACATGATCTACACACATGATGTACATACATGATGTACATACATGATGTACATACATGATGTACATACATGATGTACATACATGATGTACACACATGATGTACACACATGATCTACACACATGATGTACACACATGATGTACATACATGATGTACATACATGATGTACATACATGATGATGAAACTACATAATTAAAAGATGTAACTATATCTGTAATATTCATTAAATTTTTACACAAATGTTATTAGACAACAATGAAGTTTCAGATGTTGTTGGACAGATGAAGTTATACATCATTATACTTACAGATGTTGTTGGACAGATGTTATTAGGCATGGCAAAAGCTGATGTTGTTACCTTAACCCTAACATTTATGCGATTTTAAATTTTTTTATTGGTTTATAGCATTTTTGAAAGATTTTTTTCCCAAAAAGAACTTTGAACTCCTTATAGCATTGGTCTATAGCTTTGGCTCCAGATTTAACTCTAATGATATTGAATAGTTTAATATAACTTGAACATTACCTGATTAAAGTTTTCTTTCTTGCAAGCGCGAACCATTTTCTGTGCACTTTTATTAACTATTTTAATTTTCATTGAGAACCAGACTCCATAATAATCACGTGGTACCAATCCAATTACAGTAGGTCTGTAAAAGGGACCAAATACATCCCCTAAATTATTTTTAGAACAAATTATTTATAGATCATAAATTTGCCTTGAGCCAGACACAAAAAATGTATGTAAACCAAGTCTCCAGAATTTGAAGTAATTAGAAGAAATGTCAATTTAATAAAACATTTGCTAAAGTTAGATTGACTAACATGCATAATGTTTTTCATTGTTTAAACATTTATTGTAAATAAAATTTTGTATAAAGAATAATATCCAGTGTAAATAAAGTATTATAAATAAATTCTATATGTAATGCTAATGAATTACCTTGATAATTTGCTCCTCCATATCCAGTAACTTCAAGTTTGTCTGAAAGAAAATATAATACACAAAAATGAATTTATTATGCTAATATTTTTCTTATATTATGATAAAATTTTAAAATGATACTTAATTTAACTGTATTCAATTTGCACTTATTGCTTTTTTTGCTATTGTAAATAATTCTTATGTACATATGTGTATGTGTGTGTGTGTATATATATAGATATATATATATATATATATATATATATATATATATATATATATATATATATATATACACATACACACACACACACACAAACACGTATGTACACATATACCAACCCTCGGAATTAGGGTCAGCATTCGGCAATGCCGACCTAAAAGTGTTTGAGGTCAGCAAAAAATTGCTGACCTCGTTTCAATGTTTTATGGTAAGACCTTTGTATCAAATTTTTTTGCTGACCTCTAGGAGATTGAGGTCGGCAGATTATTGCTGACCTCAATTTTCCTAATTCCGAGGGTTGCATATACATTTTGTAAAAATTTGAAGCGGTTTGGGGCGTTTTTAGATGGTTGCACAAGTCATTCAAAGTTTCTGATTACATGGCAAAAAGTGACCTTTCGGTGGATTAAAGTATTTCACATGAATATCAACAGAAAATAATTTATTATTCAACAGTTGCAACTGTACCAATGCACTTCCTAAATAACAACAAAAGTAAAACTGACAGTTAAATCTATTTTAGTCATTTCGTAGCTTATGTTTAAAACAGTAGTCAATACAGTCAATCTTCAGTGCCATTACAAACTTATTTGGCTTTTGAAAGTCCCAAAAGCAAAGTGCCTTTCTTGGAACCTGGAAATTTGTGGCGATGTTCCTGAACAAACTGTAATAAATACTGTTTCTGTTCTTCATTTTTTGTTAGCAGTGAATTGTAATCCTGTATGAGTTTCACTCCTCTTTCAGCTGAGTCATTAACTATGGTTAGAGTCGACACAATTTGTCCTGAGGCAATGTAGTCACTGTTTTCTTTTCACTGCTCTGGTGACAACTTTAGAAACGCATCACTCAGCTTTAGGATCTTAAAAAACTTTCTGATGTTTGAGGTTACAAATGCCCTCAGTGACTGTGAAGCATCGACAAACCTAGAATCAAGTCTTGGTGGTGGATGGTCTAAGCCAGCTTGTACACATTGCATGTTGCTGATCATTGTCTGTTTTTCTCTGAAATCAATTTGTGGATCAAAGAAAGCTAAACCAATAGTTATTTTACTCAAATACCACAGATGGCGGTTGAATGCTGTAACTGTAACCTGTCTAATGGCTTGATTTCTGTATTCAGACAATTGGGTAGCAAACAAAGATAATTGGCAGGTGCTGTAACTGCAGGAGGAGCCTGGAACCATGCTTCAATGTAAACTTCACATATAAACAAGAAACTGGAAAATTTCCTTCCATAACCAGCTTTCAGTTTGATTTGAGACCTGAACATCCACATTTTGAACGAATAAATGATTCTAGCCATCCAGCGTATCCGGTGCAAAGCTGCAGGTACTGTGAAGCGATCACCACACCGTGGAGTTCCACCTTAAAATATGATTGCTAGTTCCAAGAGTTTCCTGTAATCATCTTGAGATTGATAGATTTCAATATTTGTCTCGGCAAAATGAATTATATGAGCTTTAAAATCAACTTAAAATCAACATCTCTACAGCATCTGTAGCTGTCTGGAAGTTGCTCTGGTTGATCCGATTCCAATTGTCTTGGAATCTCATAAACAACAGAATATCTGGACCTGTGGATGTAGATATTTTCATTATAGAAAAAGTCTTATCAGCTACAATTTCCATAATATGATGCCTAAATGCAAGATGTAAAAGTTCACAGTCAAGAGCTTTTTGTATCAGACTGCATGTACCTGCATACTGACTCATGTTGCTAGCAGTTGTGTCATAACATAATCCTCTTATAATGTCATAAACATTCCTGTCACCAATACATCGTACTACAGCAGCTGCCTGTGCTTCTCCTGTCCTGGAAATAACTTTTGGAACGCCAAATAGTTGATCTGTTTCAACACCAGATACTTAACAGCAATCTAACAACCTTGTTTCCCAGTGTTGTCGGACAACTGCTTTCCATCCCAGTGAACAACAAATGCTGAACTAGGAGTGAATTTACTTCTTGTGTCTGTTGCGAACACCTCCCGATGTTGCATCCTGGCCAGACGGATGGAGCTACGGCTCAGTGGCAACTCCTGAATGTCTTGGCCAAGAGCATCAGCTGTAGCAGCCAACAGATGAGAAGCTTCTGTCTGTTCCTTTTGCTCGATCCAAAGCTGCTGCCACATGTTTTGTAATTAGTGTGATTTTGCTTGGTTTGAATGACAATGGTTGCTTTTTCAATCTCTTTCTAGTAACTGGCTCTCCCTCACTTGCTGTATCATTTTCATCTGTCACAGTGCTACTGCTCAACAATAATGGAACCTTGCTGGTTAGAATTTCAATATCTTTCTTTGATTTCATACATCGAGCTTCCTCCTTTTTCCTCTTACTTTCTTTTTATTCCAGTTTCTGCTTTATAATTTTATCTACTCCTGCCATGTAACCCTTTCTGCCTTATCTCTAAGCGTTCAAGAAGGCTCAAACCTTAGGGATCTAGATCAGTGCTTGGGCATTCTGGTAAGCGATATCAAAAATCTGGTCCAAATGTTCACAAAATGCCTCCTCCATTTTTGAGTAACAGCTCGATAATTGCATGCCTTCTTCAGCCCTTGCCATTTGTTGTGGATTTTCAGAACTCGTTTGACTATATCATGTTGATCGGCAGTTGGGATACCAGCTTTCTCCCAAACATCAAGAACCTATTGCACTGTTACCTCGGCACATTTTTTCAACACTATGTTCAGCTTTTTGTGGTGATAAAAGAAGACTGACAAAGTCTCTTGCAATAAGGGCAACTTCTTAGTTTGATTAAGGTTAGAGGCTGGTGTTCCAATCAGCTACAACAGAGACTGATGTCTTTTCTTCATGGCTTCATCATTTGTAGTTGTGGTGGTGGCCATTGCAAACCAGTGACCGCTGAAACAACAACAAAAAAAAAATACAGCGTTGATAATATAGCAAAAGAGCATACTTCTCAATTGTAATTTCTCCAACCCCGTGAGGTTGGCCTATTCTGTTACATTATGTATAATTCATAATAGTTTCAAGAGTTTGTCATAGATATTTTGTATATCTTCAGAAGTAAAGATTATTATACAATAATACGTAGTGTTACTACCTGTGTAAGTGTGTAATTCAGAATCAATTAAACTTTGTTAATTGTATTATATGAATCAAATAATCATTATCTACACATCAATATTGTTGCTACTGCAGCATAGAATACTACATCATCATAGAATATTGAATTATTAATGAATGATGCAATGGCACATGGAAAACAACACGTACTAATTAAGTAATCAACTTTTGATGCAATAAATATATTAAACTAAACAACTATAGTGACCTGCAATATGCATGCAGTAACAGCAATTCAATTTGAATTTAGCAATGCAAATTATTGAATTTATCCTTTTTATACATTGAATGAAACAGTTAACTTATGCAGCAATGCAGTTCTGCAGAAAATAATCATAAATTTAATGAACTTCTCATAGTAACTCTTATATCAAACAATATGGTGAATACTTACATAATTGTCATCAAGTAACTTGAAAGTAAACTAATAACACGGAGTTGCGGACTGACTGAAAGCAAAATGACATGTCCGGTGGAACTTCAGAGACTCACCGAATGATACAAAACTTCCATAGGTTTATAGAAAAAAATGTTTATTTTTTTCCATAAACCTATGGACCACCCTAATATACATACATACATACATACATACATACATACATACATATATATATATATATATATATATATATATATATATATATATATATATATATATATATATATATATATATATATGTATGTATTTTTAATTCATTGTTTTAAGTTTAGGATATTGAATGCTGGATCTTCTTGATTCAATGCATGGGTTTTGCTTATGTCTCTATTTTTATGACTAGGCAACTCATTCTATTATCTCTTAATAAGGGTACAGGTCTAAAACTCAGCTATATGGTTTTGAAGCCGGCTGGTAGTCAGGTTTCCCAAACTCTGTGGTAGCTCTTAGAGAGGCTGATTCCACTAACAGCTGAAAAATATTAAAGTATTAACAGCACCATGTTGCGCATGAGTGGTGTTCCTGTTTGTACTTTTGGTCTGCATTGTCAAGACCACATTTGGAGCCCTTTGTTATGGCTTAGGATTTATTAAGCATTCACTAATATTCATGTTCTTTTTTTCTGTTGAGTCTTATCTCTTACAAAGTTCACCAGATCTACTTGTTTAAACTTCAGAATGATTAAAAATTTCTTTTTTAAAAGTTTCACTCGAATTAATCATAAATATGAAATAAGACACTCAATGAGTAATTACTACATCCCACTAACATCACTCAAAAAATCTGAATTCTCGATTATATGCCTGGGACCACGCTTGTGGAATTCGGTTCTTGATGAAAATATAAATAAAAAATGAAATCTATTGATACATTTAAAAGAGCTATAAAAAAACACTTGCTAAATTTAAACATTACGTATATTTTCTCATTTTTTTAAAAAATTAAAATAATTTTGTATTTTTAATTTTTAATATATTTTATTTATTTTTAATATTGTATTGAATATGTATACGCATGTGTATTCTTACAAAGACTAATTTGAGTTCAGCTGTCTCATTTTGTGATCTTAGTGTTGATGGTTATTTTCCATAAATTTGAATGATGGTTATCTTCCTTAAAGACTCTAATAGTCACATGCTTTGCCTGGGCATTTACATTCATAAGAATTCACCCATTTGTCGTGAAACTAGGTTTGAATCCACAGACTATTCTTTTATGTGCTTTCATTTAGCACCACTTCACTATACTGCCTTTCTCTTTGTTCAATATTGCTCTCCTTCATCTCAAGACTGCACTCTTTTTGATGTTATTTCTGATCAAATTGACTTAGCCCTCTCACTTTATCCATCAGCCATTATTGTTGTTGTTGGTGACTTTAATGTTCATCACACAGAATGGCGTAGCTCTAGTATAAGTGACTCTGCAGCATTAAGGCCCACAACTTTTGCCTTTCTCAATTCCTAACTTAAATAGTCAACTTTCCAACTCGCTTTCCAGACAACCCGAATCATTTACCTTCTCTACTCAACTTATGCCTTGTTTCTGATCCTCGTCAGTGCTTAGTTTCTCCACATTCACCCTTAGGTGCTTCTGATCACAGTTTGATCTCTCTAAAAGTATTATCGCATTCTTCTTCATCATCTTAATCCACCTATCATCCTACCTCTTACAACTAGCAACCAGACAATCTCTAATGGACTTATTATAAAAGGACAAAAATATACTTCGACAAAGCACTAAATGCAACAATTTTAATTACAACTATCAAAAATGAATTGTCTATAAAAAATGTTTGTCTTTCTCGACAACCATTTTAAAAACGGACACTAAATGAACAATCTCGATTTTTTAATGAGGTATAGAAGATCTATTTAATATATAATTTGGACTTATAACGAGTAATTAAATTTTCACTGCAGCATCATTTCAAAAACTGAAAACGAGCACAAAATTAAAAATACAATTTTTCTAACAGAAGTTCATTTTTTTATTTTTTGTCCAGCGTGTGCTGTTGATTAAAAAGTTAATGTCTATTTAAAAACCTCAAAATGGACTATTTTGTGCTCAATTGAAGTTCATTAATTACTCAGTTCAGTTGTTTTTCAATTCTCAGTGAATGTGCGTGAAAATTTATTTTTAAAATGCCCTCTCCAGTTTGGGATTACTTCAAAAAAGTTGAAGGTAAGTTTATCATTTAAAAAATTTTCCTTAGTCACTAAAATCTTTATCACCTTCAATAAAATCATTTTAAAAATATGTGATCAAGGAGTTTTTTTGTTTCTAAGGGATTTTTTGGGTAATTTAGATTTTAGTGGCAAAAATCAATATTTCTGGTTTTATGAAATCAAGTAAATTTAGACAAAATCATAGACACCAAATAGACAAAAAATTATGCTTTGTAGACTTATGAAGTGAAAATTATTTTTTAACTGAGCAATCTTAGGACACCATCACAAATTTGATAGACACAACAAGGACAAAAAATTAAACATTTGTTGTGTCCATTACAACATACAGAATTGTCTATGTCTGTGTTGTAAGTCTATCCATAGACTAGTCTGGTTACTACTTACAACTACCTTAAAGCTGACTGGCACTCTTTCTTTGATTTTCTTCGTGATGGCACTTGGGTAGAAATCTTTCATCTTCCTTCTGATAAATGTGCTTCTTACTTAACTTCGTGGATTCAGGCCAGCATGGAAACTTTTATTCCCTCTCGACAATTCCAGGTCGAGCCTCACTCTTCTCCATGGTTTTCCTCACATTGTGCTGCTGCAATTTCCAATTGAAATCGTTACTTCCATATCTATCAGCAAAGCAATTCTCCAGAAAACAGACGTCTGTTTATTACTGCTAGAAACAATTGTAAAAAGGTTTTGTCTAACGCCAAATCTTGCTATTTTCAGATCATGAAATCTCGTATTTCATCTCAAAATTTGGCTCTCATGATTTCTGGAGAATCTTTAACAGTATCAATTATAAAGGCAAATCTTTTAATCCACCGCTGTTGTATGGTTGAGACCTTGTCACCTCACCTAAAGACAAAGCTGAATTGTTTGCTAAGAACTTTTCCTCAATATCATCTCTTGATCCCACTAGTTGCGTTCTACTCTTCTACAGCCTCTGGCTCGGACAACATACCTGTTATAGTCTTGCAGATGTGTTCTTCAGAGCTGATTTGCTATTAGTAATAACCAATAGGTTTTATTGTGCATTAGATAAGGTGGAGAGGTCACTCTTCTTCTTATTCTGTAACTTCAAGGGTTCCTAAAGGTTCAATCCTTGGCCCTATACTCTTTTTAATGTACATTAACGATCTTCCAGATATTCTCACATCTAAGGTCACATTGTTTGCTGATGATACTACCATTTATTCTTGTCATGATAAGAAGCCAATATATATATGTATATATATATATATATATATATATATATATATATATATATATATATATATATATATATATATATATATATATATATATATATATATATATATACAACCTAATATATATATATAACCTAATGTGTATGTATATATATATATATATATATATATAAGGTTGTATATATATATATATATTAGGTTGTATATATATATTAGGTTGTATATATATATTAGGTTGTATATATATATATATATATATATATATATATATATATATATATATATATATATATATATATGTATATATATATATATATATATATATATATATATATATATATATATATATATATATATATATATATATATATATATATATATAGAGAGAGAGAGAGAGAGTGAGAGTGCGAGAGAGAGAGAGAGAGAGAGAGAGATTAGGGTGTCCTAAAAATATATTGTAAATCGAATTTTAATGTGCGAACTACATTTGGCATAATTTTATTCATAAAGAAAAATAAACAAAAAAATTAAGTTTTTAGCTCAAGGGGAAGGTTATTTAGATAAATTCACTTTTATATAACAATTTATAATAAATAAATTTTGATTTAAATTGATTTTGATCTGAGTCAATTTTTATTTATGTTTCGACAAAAGCATGGCTAACAATAAAAATAAACGATGATTGTTTTATAAACAATAAAAACTAATAATGCATAAATTTAACTAAAGTCAATATATAGTTAAAGTAGAAATCAAGTTTAAAAGTTGTTTTCAACCAAGAAATTCATCCAAAACACAGGTTTGAAATAGTATATAAAACTTTTTTACTAATTTCACTATTTTTTCATCATTAGTTGTATACTGTAATTCTGATTCAATCAACTACAACTAAATGCGCCTAATGTGGATTTTTTAAATGAAATAAATTGATTTTAGAAAATGTCTGTAGACATTAATTGTCACACTAATTTACTGAGAACAGATATTGATGATGCGTCAAAAGGAAGAGGAAGAAGTTACAAGGAAGAGGAGACAATTTTATTTAGTAGGGTTCTTTTTACAGATTTTTACCCTTAATTGACTTCCAACAAATGGAGAAATGCTCAGAAACTGGCTTTACCTTGAAAAAAGCAATAGGTAAATCTAATCAACATTAGGTAAAATTAATTAACAAAAGCATTAAATTTTTTTTATGTTTAATGTTAACTTTTTAATGTTTTTTTTTTTAAGTATTTTAGCACCACACAGATGAACATCAAATTTGGTTGTCCAGTTGCTTCCAGGAAGACATTTAAGATGCTCCAGGTTTTCTGATGGGGTGTGCAGAGAGAACACCAAGCAGATAATTACTGGTGTCTGTATTCTGAGAGAGCTTGTCAATTTATGGGAGCAGGCTGGGTTTAACTATGTTTTCATTGTGACGGAGCAAACTATGAAGACCAGAATCACCAAGAAAATCAAGGATATCCACACTTTAAAAATGCTAAAAACACTTTTTTAAAAAAGAGCAGTGCTCTCTCTTAATAAAACAAGTAGGAAGACATAAAATTCTTGAAACCTTGTCTGAGAGGGGATATGATCAAATTTGCGAACATGGACAATAAATTTTGTGAAAATACTCACAGGGCACAAGAAAAAATAGTTAAGATGTCTGATAAAATCCAAAGACATGAAGATTAAAATAAGAAAAAAGAGATTAGCTATTCGGACAGTTACTTTTCAAGCACAGATAGTGACAATCAAACTGAGTGCGATGAACTATATTTACCTCTTTCAGAGTGACATCAAAGTTTGCCTTCAGTTAAGTATAGGAGATATTCTTAACAATTGGATTCCAATTATGACCAGATTTGGGATAGGCGTCAGGCCGGGTATGTGTCTTTTGTCTTTTCTTTACAAGTCTGGTGGAGTTAATATTGATAATATGTCGATATCAAGATCAACTCTAAACAGGATAACTCATATTGTTGTGGAGTCTGAGGCACAGATAATAATAGAGGAAAACAGATAAAATAAGAGGTTTAAAAATTGTGGTACATTTTGATAGCAAGATTTTGAAGAGATAAGATTCGGAAAAAGGAATATCTAAATATAAGGATAGAACTGCTAACAGCGCATCCTCACCAGAGTCTGGTCCACTAGACTTTTTTCTTGACATCTTAAAAATCGAAAGCCACAAGTGATGTAATCAAGCCATTGCAATTCGGATCAAAAAATGTCAGATCAGATTATCGAATCGTGTTCTGACACAACATCCAGTAACACTGGTAAAAATAAAGGTGCCGTAACCATTATTATTTCCCATG
The DNA here is from genome assembly GCF_038396675.1 of Hydra vulgaris. Lineage (NCBI taxonomy): Eukaryota > Metazoa > Cnidaria > Hydrozoa > Anthoathecata > Hydridae > Hydra > Hydra vulgaris. The sequence goes on along the minus strand of NC_088924.1, from coordinate 14,031,030 downwards.
CCCTTAAAAGACCAGTTCTCTGGTTAATGTGCAGACATCACATTTATGAAAGGCACGTGGCTCATATGATGAAAGAGATTTTTGGTCTCACAAGTGGTCCCAGCAAAAAACTATGTAATTCTCCAAAATTTATGACCGCAGATTCACGAAGATGTAAACAAACTTGAGAGAATTGTAAAGTTTGACTGGTCTCAAGATGCTATCAGGCCCGGCTCATTACTGTTCAAACTTGCCTTGGATACTAAAGAGTTTTGTATCACAGCTTTTCATAAGAATACTTTTTAGAGAGGTGATTACAAGTATCTTTGTGAGCTTCTGGCATTTTTTCTAGGAGTTCATGAACTTTTCATTTAAACAGCCTGGAGCTCATCATGAAGCAAAATTTATGGCTGACTGTATCTACTTACTGGTTATTCAGATGACTCAAATGTACCACCATGCTGATTTCAAAACAGTTAGAAAAAATACAATAAACCATCTGAAAGCTACAACCAACTACATTGTATTTCTTCATGGACTCTTTTTTCTAAAAAGCCCTAATGTTTCTTAAGCACCTTCAAATGATTTAATTGCATTCAATATTGTTTTTCAGCTACAAACAATAGACAAGTTTAAAGAATTTGCAGCAATAGGAAAAGTTCTTTACCAAAGTCTTATGCGTCATACTTGGTATCTGTCTCTGCAACAAGTCATTTTTGCTCTTGCTGATAAGGATCTGAAAACCAAAATTAAGACCAACACGTTAAACAAGCTGCTTTCTTATGATATCCCGGAGTCGAAAGATCAGATTAAAAAGAGGCCTGAAACTAAGGTTGAAATTATTCCTACATCAATATTAGAAGACTTTGTCATTGAGCAGTCCTACCTTTTGTTCTTCCTATTGGAGATCTCTAAGAAGGAAATTCTGCTATGGAAAGAGAAAGGCATTGAAGCATGTGAAAATGAGGAAGTTTCACAGTCTTTTACTTACTTTTCAATGTGCGTAAGAACACTTGCAGTTGTAAATGACCGTGCAGTTGTAAATGAACGACACATTAAGTTAATTTAAGATTTCTTTGAGAGACCACCCAATGAAGACAGGCTTCAGGATACTCTCCATGTATTTTGTTCAATAACACAAAATATAAATGTGATTTTTAGTTCTTATTAATAATAATGATTGTTAATGTATAAGAAACACTTTTTATAAATTTATGTATTTGTAATTAATTAGTTCAGAGGAACCAGCAAAAGATTTCAAAGAACGCTACAATGAATTTATATGAAAAAAGTCATTTTTAAGTCAAATTTTACTTAATAAAATAAAAGTAAATTCACCTTAATAACCTTTTGCTTTAGCTAGAGACTTAATCTTTTTTGTCATTGGTATTTATAGACAAAATGATGCCAAATGCAGTATTCTGCATATTGAAATTCAATTTATGATACATTTTTGGGACACCCTAATATATATGTGTGTGTGTATATATATATATATATATATATATATATATATATATATATATATATATATACACACACAGTGGTTTTCATAAATTTAGACGCACTCATTTTTTTTTACATATATGTAAGAAAATACTTAAAATAAAAATAAAAGTACTACTGCTATGTTTGATATATAATTTAATAGAGGAAGTGAAACTTTATTATAGAGTACCTTAATTTTTTTTACAGGATGTTCATTACTCATTCTATACCAATTAACACAAAAAAGTTAATTGATAAGCTTGATTTTTATTTTATTCATAAATTTAGACGCACAATCAAAAAAGTCTTATATCTTGTTAACTGATAGTTAATTAGTAGTTTTTTTCCCATATTTCTCATTAATAGGCCTAAATTAATTGATTTTGTCAAAAAACCTTATATAAATATGACTTACCTGGAATTAGTTAATCATTATTTAATAAATAAACAAAAGTTAAGTTAGTTTTGCACTAAAAAGACGCGAAAAATGGGCAAAAGACGTAATAATTTGCCATCTTTCACTCAAGGTGAAAGATGGCAAATTATTGCTCACATCAAAGAAGGAACCAAAAGTAATAGAGAAATCGCCAGGTTAATTGGAGTTTCTGAGAAATGCGTTCGAACAACGAAGCAAAACTTTCTTCACACTGGTGGTGCCAATGAGAAAACGAGGCCAGTTAAACCCTTGTCAACCACCAGAAAGAACAATAGTGCCCTTTTTAGAGCTGTCAGAGCTAATCCAAGAATTAGTTACAAAGAATTGACCACAGAATTCAATACAACATGAAATACATCTATTTCTCAAAGCACAGTCTGTCGAATACTTATCACATACAAGATTGGAGTCTACTCTGCTTTGAAGAAACTGCTACTGCATCTATATGATAAACAATGGAGACCTAAAATGGTGTCGTGAAAGAAGGTATTGGGCAATAGAACAATGGAAAAACATCATGCGGAGTGATGAAAGTAACTTTGAGCTTATCAATTGCAAATCTAACATAACAGTCAAAAGAATGGCTCACAAAAAGTATTACGTCAGGTACATTGACCGACTGTACAAAGTGGAGGAGGCTCCATAGGAATCTGGTCAATTACAAAAGTGTTGGTATGTGCCAAACATACATCGGAAGAATCAACTCCAGAATATATGTAGAAGTACTGGAAAACAACCTAATTCCATCAATTGACCTGCTTATGCTCAATGATAAACCATAGAAACTTCAACAAGATGGCGCTACTGCACATACCGCATACTATCCAAAGGAGTGGTTCAACGATAACAATATCAAGACAATACCGTGGCCTCCATACTCACCTGATTTGAACCCTATTAAAAACATTTGGGCTTGGATTGAGCGTAAATTGGCAAAGGTTCAAATTTCCACACTTGACCAGCTGAAAGTTGTCCTTAAGGAGACATGGTATAGGGTCCCAGAAGCGATGTGCAAAAATCTTGTTGAGTCTATGCCAAGAAGAGTTCTTAAATGTATTAAAGCAATATATATATATATATATATATATATATATATATATATATATATATATATATATATATATATATATATATATATATATATATATATATATATATATATATATATATATACTCTATGACATCTAACAAGACAAAATTGAGTACAGATGTCAAAACACATTAATTTAATTTAACAGAACTTAAACTTAACTTAAAGAAACATTTTTAAAAAACCCACAAAAACGCAAATTAAAAGTTTAGAATGTTTTTAAAAACATTCTAAATGTTTTAACTTTTTTACCATAAAACATGTGCAGAGTGTTGCTACATCGACTATCTTATAGCCAGCTGCTACAAGAAAGTGTTGCTACATCAACTGAGGTTTTGGTCAGAAAAATTTAAAACACTAGAAATGCAGCACTTACTGAGGAAATTGAGGGAACAAATGGGAGGCAACAGTACAATGCGCACAATGGAAAAAATGGATGAAATTAAATCTGCATAAATAACATAGAAAAATTAAAAGAACCTCGCCAAGACCTGCACAATCTACACTAAACTTGATTATTCAAAATGTTCAATCCGCTAACATCATACTTGCACTCTCGAAATTCCTTTGCTTCTATTGGGTTATTGTCAGGAAGTTCAACAGGAGTACCACAAGGTAGTGTATTAAGCCCATTTTTATTTTCAATGTTTGTTTTATCAGTATATCCTATTATAGCTAAACATGGAACAAATTATCATCAATATACCAATGACACCCAATTATATACTTTCATTAACCCAGGAAAAGATAACATTAACAAAATCACTGAATGTGCTAATGCAGTCACAAAATGGTTTCTAGAAAATGATCTTCTGCTTAACCCAAGCAAAACAGAAGTTATCTTCTTTGGATCTAGAAAACAAACTGGAAAATTTAAAAATGATTCCAAACATACATCAAACAACACTAACTACAGTAAATTCTGTAAGAATCCTAAGTGTTACCCTAGGTTTAACACTCTCCTTAGACTAACATATAAATAATACTGTTAAATCCTGCAAATACCATATTTGTGTTCTTTGTCACATACATCAAAGTCTCACCAAAGCACAATGCAATTGCTTGTAACATTGTTAACTCTAAACCTGACTATTCTGACAGTCTTTTATCACGTTCTTATTAAAAAAATCTTAAAAAACTCCAATGTACTTAAAATAGTTTATTTCGCACCACCTCGTATTTTCCTTTCCATTTAAAATCAGAAAAATTGCAAAAACCTCTTCATTGGTTACCAATTCATCAAAGAATAGTTTATAAGATATCAGTTATTATATATAAAACTTAATAACCTTAATAAACCAGACCAGAAAAAGTTTAAAAACTTGAATAAAGTTTTTTAAAAAAATGATAGATTGCTTGCCCAAACCTAACCTCCAGTCGATGTAGCGACACTTTCTTGTATCATTAGACTATGAGATAGTCGATGTAACAGCACTCCCTTGCAGCAGCAGGCTATAAGTTAGTCGATGTAGTAGCACTCCTTTGTAGCAGCAGGCTATAAGATAGTCGATGTAGGAGCACTTCCTTGTAGCAGCAGGCTATAAGATAGTCGATGTAGGAACACTCACTTGTAGCAGCAAGCTATAAGATAGTCGATGTAGCAACACTCTGCACATGTTTAAAAAAAAATAAAAGTACTATTAATTAAACAAAATTTTAGTCATTATAATTGCGGTTTATTAAAAAACAATAACTTAATGTACTAATGCATTATTTCAATTGTTTTAACTTTTAGACGACACTAAAATGTCGCTTAATTGTTGAAGTCATTTAAATGTTGTTGAAAAAGACTTTTTTACCAAAAGTCTCTTTTGAATACAGTATAAGGATGTATATATATATATATATATATATATATATATATATATATATATATATATATATATATATATATATATATATATATATATATATATATATATATATATATATATATATAGTAACTATGTAGCATGACAGTCATAATACTTACTTTTTACCACTTCTGAACAAAACAACTTTGTCAGACTTAATGCAGCAAATGGCATGGTAAATAAAAAAATCATTTGATGTGTGTAATCAGCACATATTGATGTTATTATATGCTGAGTTTCATAGTTTTTCCTTGAAGCTTTACTAGCATATTTATGTTTTTGTTGTTGTGACGATCATAACTGTGACGGTCATATCAAAAATCCAATGCTCAAAAACAACAAATAAAACGTAACAATCAATGATGTAAGAAAAAAAGTATAAATGATTATTGAAAAACATGTATATTATGTTTGAAAAATGCACTATAGCATTATCAATCAAACTTCTCAATTAAGGATGTAGGACACGATTTTTAATGCTACACAACAGGACTGTCAAATCACGTTTATACAACCCTTACAACTTTAAAACCATGCTGTGGTATGATAAAATGATTTTTTTTTAATAAATTTTTTGCTTTAAAGTATTAATAGTTAAAAAAAAGAGTTATGGAGTTTAGTATGTAATTTAATAACTTTTTTTCTTTTTTTATTGTTCTTCCTCTTTCTCGCAGAATTGCCAATATTTTGTTAAATTATATTATTATTTTCAGTAAGTGTACTCAATACAGCATGTTTATAAGTAGAGCAGATGTTATATTGAAAACTATTTATTAACATTAAAGTTTTATGCAACAGAGATCATCAAATATTATAAACATATAAAAAAAAATATATAGTAACAATAAATATATTTAAAAAATAGTATGGAGTGTTCAATTTGATGACATTAAATTTAAATTACAAAATTATTTTCATATCAGCACTTTGACGTAAGGTTATTTAGATTATTAGGCAAATTCAAGAGTGATGTAATAATGAAATAATTTTTTGTTATGCATAAATTATAATCCAAAAGTTTTGAATAGTTCTGCTTGATCTGGAATACTCCATGTTAGTATAAGCTCTGTTCTTTACTTTAACATTTCCATATAAATTTGGCAAAATCAGAGGTGGTCTTACTTTCATTAAGAAAACAGTTTTTATGTTTATACCATTTATCTTTGAATGTTTTCTAAGAAAATCTTATGTAATCTCTCTTCTTAGTGATTTTTTATGTTGCAAATATCAATAAGGTTTTTATAAGGCCTTTTCCAGTGGGCTAGAAGTGGTTTGTTGACAATTATACAACTTTTATTATAAGAAGTGATAATTTTCTTAATGCTTGAAAGGCAGCTGTAACTAACCATCAAGTTGTAAAAGGATTAAAAGGACAAAAAGATTTCTATAAGGTTGAAAAGAGCTCTCAGAAAGGTGAGACATCAAGAAAATTTACATTTTTTTAAATTTGATCTGTTAAGAAGTTAAGATTGGATATATCTCTTTGATAAGATTTTTCTTATTATCAATTTTTTTCTATTGATGACCGATTGTATTATATCAAATTTTGCATTACAATTTTATAAAAATTGTTAAAAATCAACTATACAAAAATTGTAATATATAGAAATTTTTAATTAAAAACCTCAATGTCATCAAAGTGGATGATATTAGGATTTTTACACTCCTTAATATTTTTTGTCATATATACATTTTTTTACAGTTTATCTGATGATTGCTATTGAAAAAACTTAAAAGATTTAATTTAATTTTCTTTTAGTTAATTTTCAAGCAAACTTACTTAAGTTATTAAAATATTTATTCAATATTTTGTTGTGTAATCTTATTTGGCCCACAGACAATTCTGGAATGCCTACCTAAAGATATATTTCTAGTTACAGAGCTGTGTAATAATAGCAATAACTTTTTTTAGCATATAGATAAACAAATGACTAACCAGCAATATAAATTGATTGTATCCCATCATCCCATCCTCTAAACTCACTCCTTGAAGATAATTCTATATTTGATTTAACTTCAAAATTGTAGCACACTCCAAGTAATTCCACACCACTGCAAAAAGTGACATCTTTAGAAGGTTTTTTTTCATTAGGAATTTTTCTTAAAACATCAGTATAAGCCATTATGGTGGGATATTTATTTGGTGCAGCATAATATTGACTAATACAAAATCGTTGCCGACTAAAATTAAAATAAAAGATTTGTAAGATGCAAATAATTAGTGTTAAGCAAATTTAAAAATGTCATTAAAAATTCATCTTTAAATGTTAATTTATTGTGAGGATTTGTAAATTTATGACAAAAATTTTAAAATGGATACTGTAAAATGTGCTATTTGTTATTTACTAATTTTTTTTTTTTTTTTTTACAAAATACAAATATTTCTAAATAAGAAATTAAATTTTTTTTTTCTTATAGTTACATTAATAAACTATTAGTAAACTAAATACCATATAATAATAACAACTAATATAATTAGCATAAATTAGTATTAATTAATATAATTAATAATTAATATAATATGGTATTAATTAATACAATTAGTATAAATTAGTAAACTAAAAACATACTGATTATTGATTGGATCAAACAAAAACATAAGAATTTCGACGTCAGAAAGTCTTTCTTTTTCACTCAATAATAAAACATTTTTTCCAGTTTTTTCTAGTTTAAGAGAACTGAAGAGACTAGCCATGTCAGTAATAAGCAACAGCCTGTATATGGAGAGATCAGAGTACAGATTAAGAAATTGCAAACATTTTTCGGATTTCTTAATATTTGTATCACGTATTTCAGTTGTAATGACAACATCTGTAATTGAACAGTCACAATATTTATTAATCTCATACTTTAATTTGCCGAAGAAATCCAAACCCTAAAAAATAAAATAGCACCTCATAACAGATTAAAAAATGAAACTACTGTAAAAAAACATAATACAATTGTAATATTATTTAATACAATTACAGTTTTATTTATTAACCAATTGTTAATTAACTAAAACTTTTTCTTGAGTTCAAATGTTTTTGTTCTTTTAGTTGGCTGTTTAAGCTACCAATTATTATGCATAATACAATTCTAATATTATTTAGTAGTAATAATAGTAGTAGTAGTAGTAGTAGTAGTAGTAGTAGTAGTAGTAGTAGTAGTAGTAGTAGTAGTAGTGTGCATATATCAGGGTGTAAATTAGCCCTGTGGAGTCCCGTCAAATGTGGTATTCTCAAATGCTCATAAAATTAAATTCCTAATTTAAAAAATCCCATTCTCCTAATAAAGTTTGCTAAATCCTAAATTAAAATATAATAATAATTCTCAAAATTATAGAAAATTAATTGTTATTAAATACTAATAGAAAAATAACATAAGAAATTCTAATTTAGTAATTGCGTTTACCTTGAAACAAAATGGTTGTTATTGGTATAACTACGCGATTAAATAAAGGTGAGTTTCCACTCGTCCATTTTTTCACAGGAACAGGAAAAAGAAAGGAAAAATAATCACGTGGGTATGCGTATAATAAGTTTTAATTTGTTCAAAGTAGAACTATGCCTGCTCACGTGATTATTCTTCCCTTTCCTATCCCGTTCCTGTAGAAGAACAGATAAGTGGAAACTCACCATAACTGTGAAAATGTCTCTTGGGAAAAACTTCTTGAGAGTTGGGATTTTCCCAGCAATTTTAGGGATTTTCTTGGCAACTTGTTTGTAAAATTTATTTCTCAAAATTTGCTAATAATTCTTTGCAATGCCTTTTAACAACAGCAAATATTATACAAAAAATTAGCAAGAAATAAGGTAAAATCTAAAAAAATAACAAATATGTTTGGTTTAACATCCGCAAATGCTATTTCTTTAAAAGTTTCACCTATTTTGGCTGAAAATTAAATTATCATGGCCAACAACATGGGTTTCAAAGTGGAGGGGCACAATTGTCAATTTCTGAAAAACGTCCTCTATATCTAAAAAATATAAAGTCTTACTGCAAACTCTATTTCAAGTAGTACATGCGGTTTGTCAACTAAGTTTATTCAAAATATCGAGAAACCGTTGGCGTCAGATACTTTGGAAATTTTGATCAATGCAAGTATTTGGGTAAGTCTTTTAGTTATCGTCTTTTTTGTTTGGAAGTTTATACTAACTAAATTAGTATAAAAGATCAATTAGTTTATACTAACTAAATGATCGCATCAACTATTATCTTTTTTTACTTATCGGCATCAACTAAAATCTTCTTTTATCTACCTACTATTAGTTTTCAGTTAAGTTTTTAAAAAAAAAACACCATTAAAATATAAGTTAATTACAAAAAATGCTTTATGATTATAATAAACTGGTACTAGAAATTTATTTAACAAGCAAAATAGATTCCTTTACTTTACTGCTTGCTTGGATTTAAAACGTAAATTAAATACGCCTAATAATAAAAATGTTTTTTTATTACAACAAACTTTTACTATAAATTTAAAAAACAAGAAAACTGGCTTCACCACTTGCTTGAATTTAAAAAGTAAACGCAAATTTGAATGTTTGAATGAACTATAGTCTTAATAACATTTTATGACTATGAATGAAAAAATAATTCCTAGTGTATTTCGTTGGAACAATAGCGTGCAATCGTTTGCAATCAATATTCTTAATACAATTTATTTTATGATGGTAAAAGGTTCGTCCATAAAGGGTTTCCTTTATGTTTGAGAAATGTGTTAATGATTTAGTTGTTTTCTCGATTTGCTTGTGTATAAAAAAAAAAACATCAATGCCCACCAGTGAAAAAGAAATAGACATTTAAAAGAATATTCTTAAAATAAAAGCAGCAATGATATATTATGATTAAAATCAAATCAAATATATAACTCTTAATAAGAAATAATATATACTGATTAAAATAATATAAAAATATATAACTCTTGATAATTGAAGTTTAATTTGTGTGTTGTTGTGAAGTCAATTTAATTTTGTGTTGATTTCATATTCGTCTTCAATAAATGTTACAGATGGTATTTTTCATTTGGAGTAGAAAAGGAAAGAAGAAAATGAAATGACCCAACGCATTCCTGGAACACATTTTAATCTTGCCGGGGATGCGAGGGGGAGGGAGGATCGAGATTAGGAAATTTTTTGACAAATTCGCATTTTAGTCAAAACACTGTATCAAATTTATTCCAGGTTAACACCCTTTAAATATATATACACACACACGCACACACACAGATATATATATATATATATATATATATATATATATATATATATATATATATATATATATATATATATATATATACACACATACAGTACTGTGAATAAGTTTAAGACCACTTACATTTTTTCAAAAAATCCCGGAGAATTCTTTTCTAGTATTTAAGTTTGTAGTCCTAAATTAGAAACTTATTAAAACACATGTATTTCACACAAAATATGGAATAATTACTAGTTAATGTCAAACTTCATAAAAAACGTCCTCCTTTTGCATTAATCACAGCCAATATTCACTCGGGAATAGATTCAGACAAATTAGTTATTAAATCCTGGGGTATGTTGAGCCATTCTCTTTGAAGTACTTTAATACATTCTTAAGCATTTCGACGACCTTCTTTCTGTCCAGGTAATTCCAAATATACTCATTTAAACCTAAATCTGGACTCTGGGGAAGCCAAGTCATCAATTCCAGTACTCCTTTTTCTGTCATTTCATTTAAATAATTTTTTGCCACTTGAGAACAATGTTTTGGATCATTATCCTGCTGCAGAATAAAAATATGACATATTATTCTTATCCGGATGATACAGCATGGTGCCTTCGGATATCCACATAACGTTCCCTAGTGAGTTGCCCCTCTATTTTGATCAAATCAACTACTCCAGATGAAGATAAACAGTCCCAAACTTGTAAAGAGCCTCCTCTGTATTTAATAGTAGGGTTTAAACACTCAGGCGGATAGGCTTCTTCAATTCTTCTTCAAACATATTGGCGTCCTTTTGTTCCAAAAATTTTGAATTTGGACTCATCAGTGTACAGAACCCGATTAAACATTTCCTGGGCCCAATCTTTGTGTTGTTTTGCATATTCAACCCTCGGAATTAGGAAAAACGAGGTCAGCAATAATTTGCCAACCTCAATTTTTTAGAGGTCAGTATCAGGTTGGCAAAAACTATTTGATACAAAGGTCTTACCATAAAACATAGAAATGAGGTCGGCAACTTTTTGCTGACCTCAAACACTTTCAGGTCGGCAGTTAGGTCAGCATTGCCAAATGCTGACGTTAATTCTGATGGTAGTATATTTACATCATTTTTCTTAATTGCCACACCGTAATATTGGTTTTCGAATTGCAACACACCCACTTAATCCCGATTTAAGTAGGTGCCGTCCAATAAAAGAAAAGCTGACATTTTCACCCGGTTGCTGTGTTAATGTCTTTTGCCAGCTCGGTTGATGCTTTTTTTGTATTTCTTAAAGATAGGGTTTTTAAATATTTATTGTCATCATTTGTTAGCTTAGGAGGTCTACTACTTTTCTTTGTGTCTTCAAGGGAGCCAGTTTCACTGATTTCTGTAACAGCATCCTTCGAATATCCTACTTTGGATGTAGTTGTTATAAAACTTTGTTTTAATAAATAAACAAACAAATCCCTCATGTTTCCTCATCAATTTTGTTTATTTATTCAAAATAATATATATTCTTTCAACTTTTCTTATATATTATTAAACTTAAGTACGCTTTAAAAAAATTACATAGGAAAAAAATTGTAAACACGTCTAATTATACAAGTGGTCTAAAACTTATTCACAGTACTGTATGTGTGTGTGCGTGTGTGTATATATATATATATATATATATATATATATATATATATATATATATATATATGTGTGTATGTGTGTGTGTGTATATATATAAATATATATATATATATCCCTTTGACAAATAAAACAATTGCAATTTGGAAATTTGGTATGTCCTGGCCTAGGTTATGTTGTAGCATGTTGTATAATAGCTGTCCTGGCCACAAAAACACCTTTATGTTCTGTTGGATATTTTTTAAATAATGGTTGCTAGACCTTATGCGCAGAATTAATGAAAAAAATCTAATAACACAAATAAATTAAGAAAGCATCCTTAAAGGAAACACTTGTTTAAATTTTATTTAATTTTTTTTAAAAAAAGACATTGATTTAGCTTTATATAAGTTTATTTTAACTATTTTTAAGTCTTAAATATTTAATGTTTATAACATGTTTTTGTTATAGACTACTTGTGATCAGGTTTGGATAGGAATGGCATGCGATTGAACGCTATTGCTGACCACGCAAATGATTTTTTTTATTGACAACTTGACCATGAGTGTTTAGATGTTTTAATGACTTAAAGATTTCAGAAATGCGATAAAAAAAGAAACCCTAAGCTAAACTTAAACTAGTAAAAAAAAAAAAAACATTACAGAAAAAACAAAAACAATCCCTTACAAATAAGATAATATATAAGCTTTAAAATAAAACTTAAAAAATTCAAACTCAAAGTGAAAATAACTTTTTGTTACCTTTTTAATTGGGCTTGAATAAATTTACTTTAAAACCTATCTTTTGAAACTTTTTATTTAAAGTTATGCAAAACACTTTTACAAATTATTTCTAACGATTGTTAAACAAATGAAAAAATTTTATTTAAATTTTTGTCAATTAAATTATTGAAAAGAAATAAATATAATATTTTTAAATTGTAAACATTTTTTTTAAAAGTTTAAAAAAAATTTTTTATATAATAATGACGTAGCCTCTTTAAAATAGTAATTTTTAATCACTTCATTTGTAAGTCAAGTTTTAAAAAAAAGCTTTTAAACAATTCTTTGTAAAAATAAAAAAAAAAAAAAAAAAAAACAAATTAAATCATTGCATTGCAACGGGAAGATTTTAATTTAACTTATTCATAATTTAAAGTAACCTAAAAAAAATCTTTTAAAAATTTTTTAGAAAGACCTTGAAAAATAATTTCAAATGTTTAAATCTATTATAAAAATACATGCCTACTAAAAAAATTTAAATATAATATTTAATTTAAATAAAAAGCATTCATTTTAATCATAATTAATTTATTTAAAACCTTCGTGTAAAATAAAAACTTTATAAAAGATCAATGATTAAAAGTTATTCATAAGGTAACAATTTTTTAATTGCATTTTAATTATTAAAACATAAAAACAGCTGTGGTCAAATTGTAAAGAAAAAAAACTATATGCATGGTCAGTTACAGCGCATGATTGCACACCATTTACAGTATGGTGCAAAACTGAACCAGAATGCATAATATTTTTATTTTCTTATAAAGAATTTAGCATTTTGAGAATTAATATTGCTGGTAGGAATTATTATTAAAAAAACAATTTTTATTAAGTATTTATTGAAGAAAAATATTTACTTACAAAATAATAAATGAAAAACATGGTGAATCAATTTGGCACCACGCGAAAAGAACTGTCAATTTTTGTCAATTTTTAATATTTTGTCCATAATCCTTTAGCTTTTTTAACTGCTACTAATCTTCTATTTGTGCTCTTTACAAGATTTTCGCAAAAGTTTAATGAAATATTTTCCCACTGTTCTTGAACTCGTTCATATAACACATTAATGGATGTTGGAGAGTCAGAATAGTTATTAAAGAGTGCTTTTTTTAATTGTGACCACAAATTTTTTATTGGGTTCAAATCAGGACTTTGTGCTGGCCATTCTAGCACTTGAAAGTCCTGCGAAGCTAACCGATTCTTAACCATTTTAGCAGTGTGCTTTGGGTCATTGTCCTGTTGAAAGATGACCTCATTTATTGGGTAAGGCATATTTTCAACAGTTTCCAATAATTCATGCTGTAAAATATCAAGATACATTTCCTTATTCATGTTTCCAACTATTTGAATTGGTCCCAATCCATAAGCCGTCATACACCCCCATAGTTTAATATTGCCTCCCCCATGTTTTACTGTCTGAATAAAATCTTTTTGGGTTAATGGTTCACCTTCTCTTTTCCAGCTCCATTGGCAGCCATCAGTGGTATACCGATTAATTAGTTTCATCTGACCAAATAACTTTCTTCCAATCATCTTCGGTAAAGTTTTCATATTTTTTTACAAAGTTTAATCTTGCTTTGATATTTTTTTTACTAAGTAATGGTTTTTTTTTCTTTTCAATTGCTCAAAATTTACTTTTTTTGAGATCTCGCTGCACTGTCCACCTGCTCACATTTTTTCCTATATCACGTTGCAAAAGTTTAGCTGCATGAGATGTCGATTTTGCTTCTCCAGTAGTAAAATATCTGATTAGTCTTCTACTGTCTATCGCACTCAACTTCTTTGGTCGACCGCCAACATTTTTTTTTAGAATATGTCCACATTTTTTTCTAATTCGTTGCACAGTACTTTGACTAACTTTTAATTTAGAAGCAATTTTACGAGTTGTATTTCCTTCTTCGATTATCTTTTTTATTAAATCACTTTTGTCTTTGAAATTCCCATTATATTAAAAAAAACTATCAAAAACTATAAATTTAAACAATAAAATTTATGAAAATAGAAAACTATTTTAGATATAAATATAATCAATTGATTTGCACACAAATTTATTTAATTAATTTGAGAAAAATAATAAAGATATTGCCTTCATCAAGTATGGTGCAAAACTGAGTCAAAAGATGTTTGTCACTAGATAAAATTACTTGTGCATTGGGGTACAAGGAGGAGGCGTAAAAAGTTGTAAAAATTAGCACTTTACTACTGTAATAATCCCGACAGCGCTAATATATTGAAAAATAAACCATAGTTTTGTATTTTTTTAAAAACTCTGGTTCAGTTTTGCACCATACTGTATGTTCAAGACTGTGTGATATGTGAAAATTTTAACTCATAACAAATTTGTAATGTATTATAAAAGGTCTTAAATATGAGTTTTCAGGAAAGAAGGATACACATAATAAGAGCTTTTACACTCCACATATGAAATTGTTCTAAATTTTTTATCTCAGATATTTTATAATATAAACATAAACATAAAAAATTTTAGACTTATAAGAGTTTAAATAAACTTATTTATATAATAATATTGCTAAATCAATGTCTTTATGATGAAAAAAGAAATCTAACAAAAACAACAGTTTCTTTGAAGAATGCTTACTTAATTTTTCTTTGCATTTACTTTTTTCATGCAATTCTGCACATAAGGAGTTATGACATACTATTGAGATATAAAAACGCATCAAATGATCTGAACTGTGAAGATTTTTATTAAAACATATAAAAACAAACCGTGAAAACTTGAGTGTACAATTCATTAGCTTGGTCTTCAGTTACTCCTGATTCACGAAACTGGTTAATTGAGTTACGAATAGATAGCATCATTTTTTTCAAGCCTTCACCATCAGCTTTTAGCTCCTCAGCACGTGCATTAGTTAGTGCTTCATTAATTACACGTTTTAACATTGATTCTTGACTTTCTTCTGCCTCTGAAGAGATTTTTTTAAATACAATTTTAAATAATAAAAAAATAAATATGTAGGTAAAATTATACAAATAATTTTTTTACAATTCTGATTCACTCCCAACAAGGCTGCAAACAAAAAATTTTAAGTTGGGAGTTACTTGGAAAAAAAAAAGAATAGAGCAAGGAAATCATTGACAGACTTTAGAAGTTGTAAGTTGTATAAGTCAGGAAAACATGAAGATGGGAGAGAGATCCAAAGGGTTAAAGAGCAGGGAAAAAAACTAGATGAATAAAAATTTTTATACCATGCAGGGACAGCTTCAATAAATGAATTACACTTTGCTGAATGATAAGTCAAGTGAGAATAAGTTTAAGTTCATGGAACTAGAAATGTTTGCTCCTTTGAACAGCAAAAATGATAGTATTTGTAGAAAAGAGAAAGAGATGCAACTTTAGGATGATGAAAAAGAGGCTCAAGCTTAGCAGATAGAGCGGGTCCTACTACGTTTACAATGCATTTTTGAACATTGTCTAGAAAAAAAAGAGCATATAAGAAGAACCAGCCCAAATATGACAATAGTATTCCATACAGGGATAAATAAAAGATTTGTAAAGACCTTAGCATATGCTAATTTAGCAATCCATTGTATATATGGTTTCTATGAAAGGTCAGTAGTAAACGATAATCCAAGATGACATAAAGAAGAGGACTCAGTAAGAGGGTTACCCTTCATTAATAAAGAAATGTTAACAGTATTGCGATAGTTGTTTGCAGTAAATAACTAAGTTTTGTTGGAGTTTAAATTTACAAGCCACTGCAAGCCAAAATCTGTTTAAAAAGTGAGATCAGATGCAAAGTATAATGTTGCATCATCAGCAAAAAGAGTCACTTTAGATATAAGATTGCCAGAAAGATCATTAATGTAGATAAGAAACAAAACAGGACCAAGAATAAAAACTTGAGTTATCCCAAAGTTACTGGAAATGAAGAAGAGTATTGGCCTTTAAGAATTACTTTAATAAAGCATTAGAATGAAAAGATTTGATAATCAAAAACTAAATCCTAGATACACCATATGAAGCAAATTTATGGATAAGACCAGCATGCCAAACTTTGTTGAAAGCTTTAGACATATCAAGAGTAACAGCCCTAGCCTCCATCTAATGCAAAATAAAATTATTCAATCACAGCAGTTATCAAGTCAGCCATAGAGCCAGAGGATTGAAAACAGTATTGATTGTCTGACATTAAGTAATTAGGGATTAATCAAGATGGGATGGGATGTTGATCACAGAAATTTGTTATAACAATAAAATATTCAACCCTCGGAATTAGGAAAAATGAGGCCGGCAATATTTTGCCAACCTCAATCTTTTAAAGGTCGACATCAGGTTGGCAAAAAAAGTTTGATACAAAGGTCTTACCATAAAATATAGAAATGAGGTCGACAATTTTTTGCCGACCTCTAATGTTTTAAGGTCGGCATTGCCGAATGCCGACCCTAATTCTGAGGGTTGAATATTGTAACATAATATTTATAACTATCATTACATAACTTTATATTACAAATTTTAATTTACATTATAATTTAAATTGCATTAGTGTTTTTTTTTTTAACAAGGCTGCAAGCATCCACTATTAAGTGTTTCTTTTTTTTTTAAATATCTTCACTTCCAACAAAGCTGCATGCAACCACTATTAGAGTTGGAAGTTACTACAAGAGAAACAGTCACAGTTAAAAGATGAGACTTAATTGAATGACAAGTAACAAGAGAATAAACTTTAGTAGAAAGCACAAATATGAATACTTCTTTAGAGCAATACCAATTAAAGTATTTATTGAAACAAGAAAGAGACACAACATTACGATGATGTGACAATGGTTGAATGTTGGCTGCAAGAGTTGGTCTAATTATGTTTATAATGTGTTTTTGCAACTTGTCTAAAAGAGAAAGGACACCATTGAAGATCTGCTCCAGATATGACAACAGTGTCCGTCGTTGTATTCCATACAAAGACAATTATATATAAAGATTATATATAGAGATTTATAAAGATTAAGAGCAGTACCTGGAGTAAGTGCCAAGCACCATAAAAAGATAAAACCTTAGCAGATGTTAATTTTGCAATGGTTTTGATGTATGATTTCAAAAAAAGATTGGAACAAAGAGTTAATCCTAGAAGATAAAAGGTAGATGACTCATCGAATACATTACTGTTCATAAATATAGAAAAATCTAGATTGTTGTGTTAGCATTAGCTGAAAAAAATTAAACTTCTATACAAGAATAAATGGCAGTATTGTCAGCCTAGCAGTGAGAATTTCTGGGAGAACATTAATGTAAATTAAAAGAAATATAGGGCCAAGGATGGAACCTTGAGGAACTCCTGAAGTTACAGTAAATGAAGAAGAGTGCTGTCCATTGAGGACAACATTTATACTACGATTGGTAAGGAAGGATTCAACATTCTTAAAGACGTTACCTGATATATCATAAGAAGAGAGCTTATGGAGAATACCAGCATGCCAAACTTTATCAAAGGCTTTAGAAATTTTGAGAGCGAAAGACCTAACTTTTCCGAATCTACCTAATGCACAATAAAACCTATTATTAACAAGACAGCAGTCAAATGAGAAGATGGAAATTCATATTGATGATCAAAAGTAAGTTATCAAATTCAAGATGAGAGATTAAGTGCTTGTTAAATAAAGACTCAAAAACTTTGATTATGAAAGGATAATGACTAATGGGACAATAAATAGACAAGTCAGATTGCACTCTAGAGTTTTTGAAAATAAGGATAACAGATGCCACTTTCCGGCAAGTCGGAAAACAAGACTCTGATAAGTACTTGTTAAATATTTTTAAAAGTAAAGACAACTGCTCCCGAGAACATTTTTGCAAAACTATAACAGCTATATTATTCAAACCACAAGCTTTAGAAGAGTCTAAGCAGGAAATCATTTTAAATACAGAAAATGGAGTGATACGAATGTCAAGAAATGGATCAACCCGATTGTCGGCTATATCAGGTACATGATTAGTGGAATCAAAAGGTGAGATTGATGGCAAATCAAGAGGTGAGATTGATGGCAAGTTCTTAGCAAACAATTCAGCTTTGTTTTCAGGATAGGTAACAAAATCTGAACCATGCAAGAGAGGTGGAATAACAGATTTGCCCTTGTTGTAGACACTGTTACAGATTCTTCAGAAGTCTATGGAGCCAATTTTTGAGATGAAATACAAGATTTTGTAACTAAAGAATAGCAAGCTTTAGCGTTAGACAAATCATTTTTCACTGGTTTCTAGCAATAGTAAACAAATGTCTGTTTTCTGGAGAATTTTTTTGGCAATAGATATGTAAGAAATGGTTCCGATTAGAAATTGCAGCAGCACAATCAGAAGAAAACCATAAATAAAAGAGTGAAGCTTGACTTAAAATCGTCGAGAAGGAATAAAAGATTACATGCCAGCTTGAATCCAAAAAGTTATACAAGAAACACATTAGTCAGTAGGAAGAAAATCATGAAAAGAGTCCCAGACAGCTTTAAGTTAGTTGTAGAAGGTAAAATGATAGGGGAATTCTGATAATGAAAAAGAAGGAGATAATAGATTTAGGAGGTCAAAGGCTGTGATCAGAGGCACCTAAGAGTGAATGTGGAGACACTGAGCACTTACTAGGATCAGAAAAAAGGCATAAGTTGAGTAGAGAAGGTAAATGATTCCGGTTGTCTGGAGGGGGTTGGAAAGTTAACTACTTGTTCTAGAAATTGGTAAAGGCAAAAGTTGTGGGCCTTAACGCCTGCAGAGTCACTGACACTAAAGCCAAGTCATTCAGTGTGATGAGCATTAAAGTCACCAATAACAACAATATTGGCTCATTGATAAAGAGAAAGGGCTTGGCCAATTCGGTCAGAAATAACATTGAAAATAGTGCAGTATTTAGATGAAGGAGAGCAATATAGAACAAAGAGAAAGGTGATAGAGTGAAGTGGTGCTAAAGAGCATATGAAATAATCTGAAGATTTAAACCTAGTTTCCTGACAATTTGGTAAACTCTTATGAATGCAAATGCCCAAGCCAAGTATGTGACTATTGGAGTCTTTATGAATTCAACACTAAAATAACAACTAATCAACTCAACCAATACTTTACAAACACATGATCACAAGATGAGACAGCTGAACTCAAACTAGTCTCACAAAGAGCAAGTAGGTCTGATAAACTTTGCAAACGGTAAGACTCAACAGAAAGAAAGTTACTTCAAAGACCAAGAAGATTAGTGAGTGATTTAAAGAACTTGGTAATAATAATGGTTTTTTGTGTTTTATAGTTTTTGATGCTTTAGTCACTTTTTAAATTTGTTAAAGAACTCAAAGCACAAATAGCAATCAGTACACTATCTGTTAATAGTCCAAGCAATTGCCTCAATACTATTAATAAACCCTAAGCCATAACAAAGGGCTTCAAAGGGCTAGACAATGCACAACAAAAGTTTGAACAGGAACACCATCCATGCGCAACATGCCACTCTTAGTACTCTGATACTTTACAGCTGTTGATGAAATTAGCCTCTCTGAAAGCTACCACAGAGTTAATTAAACCTGACTACCAGCCAGCCTTAGAACCATAAAACTGAGTTTTAGAGCTGTTCCATCATTAGGAAATAATAGAGTGAGTTGCCTAGTCATAAAAACAGAGACACAAGCAAAATCTGTGCATTGAGTCTAGAAGATCCATGAAGCATTTTTATGCTTTAGAACAAGCAATCCATGTTCTATAATGCACATAACGTATTTTTTTTTATTCTTCATTAAAGAATAGAAGCTGTGGGATTTTTTAAAAAACTTATGGAAAAAATTTCCTATTTATACTAGATAAATATATGCTTCAACATGTTATCTAACATCCTACATGCTGATACCCAATTGTCTGCATCTTTACTCTCTACATGTTTAAACCATATTAACTTTTTCTGATGCACACTATCAGGCACACTCATTATGCATATAACTACATAAGTATGCAATAATCTATAACATAATTATACAATTATCATGTTTGCAAATTACAATGTGTGCACTTTTTGTATTTTATTCCAATATTAGTATTTCAGAAAAAATATATTTGACATTTCTGTATGCACACAATGGATTGTTTTAATTCACCAATAGTGCAAGATTTAGAGAACTAAAGAAGTATGAGATTAAAGATTTAGCCTTGTTGGAACTGCATAAGTGAAAAAATTGAAACACAAGCTAGAGTCGGAGATAAGACACAAATCAAGGAGTGAAGGTAGATATAAAAAGTATTACGAGAATCTAACTTTAAGAAATTTTTTTTTTACTTAAAAATTCCAAAAATTCAAGCATTTTCTTTACAGCAAAAAAAAAAAACACTTTAGGTTTAAACTTTTCATCATACTTAATTTATAGTTCCATTCCATGATTTTTGTTTATTTAAATGTAGTTTCAAATCAATTAATTTTTTCCATCCTGTTGCTTATGATTAACTGTTTATAAAAGTATTACTGTATAAATTATGAGCAAGGCCTCCAGGCAATAATATTTTATAGAACTTAGTTTTAAAACTTTCTTAAAATATATAACAAATATACCTATCTTAATTTTTTTAGCTCCAAAGTATATCCAGCTCATAATTAATTCAATTCAACCAAGTTTAATGTTGATTATCAATTTTATTAATTTAATATCATGCAAGTTCTTATTGTCATTGAACATTTTATTGGTAAATGATAAAATATCATAAATTGTTTGTAATTGTTATTAATATAGTTCATTTAATAGTTGATAAAAAATTAGGTAATCAACAGTTACAAAATTCGCACATAAACAAATGCCTCATCAAATATAAAAAAATAACTTACTAAACAGTAAAAAGCAAACAAAAGACCATTACGTTATATAAAAGATTATTTTAAAAAACAAATAGCAAAGAAATATAATCATTTTTAAAATTCATTGTTTAATAGTTTATAATTAAACAAAAAACAAAAATAAGTTTATGCAAAATTTTTAAATAATTTGTTTTAAATTGTCAACATCAGTTTTATTAGATAATTAATCATATTAGATAATTACTCTGCAATTTTATTTGACATAAACTAAAATAACTGCAATTTTATTTGACATAAACTAAAATAACTGCAATTTTATGTCCATCGAGGACAACTTTTATAATACAATTGGAAAGGAAGGATTCAATAATCTTAAAGATGTTGCCAGATACACCATAAGAAGAAAGCTTATGGAGAAGACCAGCATGCCAAACTTTATCAAAAGCTTTTGAAATGTCAATAGCGATAACCTTAACCTCTCCACCTTTATCTAACCTTAACCTCTCTCATCTTTATCATTTTTATTTTATGACATAAAATAAAAATGCTTATAAAATAAGTAACACAAAAACATTACTTTGTTCTCCTCCAAACAGCCCAAATAACATTGATATTACACTCAAAACAGATGCAATAATAGCTCCAACTGGACCAGCTAAAGATGCTAAACCACCAATAATACCAAGAGCACCAACAATCATATCCTGCCAATTTCCATTAATTACACCTTCAACTAGTTTTACTGCGCCACCACCAACGCTATCAATTGCACCTAATAATAAATTCATTAAAAAAAAATTCATAACTGAACTTAAAAAAGTTAAAACTGAAAACACAGGTCAACAAAAAGATAATTTTTGGTAGGCTGGATACAATTTTTGATGCTGATTTCAAAATTGCAATTAGAATTTTTGTAGCACATATAGTATTTGTTAAAAATGAGTTGCTTTATTATACAGTTTTTTGTTTATTTGTTAATGTTATAATTGGGTAACAAATACCATCATTATCTTTCATCTAGTTTTAGTTTATATAACAGTTTAACTGAATTTTCTTGTTTGTTTTTAGTTTGAACTTTATGTGAAGTTTTAAACTAATATACTATAACAAACCTAAGCTAAAACACATTATTGTCTTATAATATTAATTGATAAAATCATAATAAAATCATAATATCATGATAATATATGATAATATCAGTTTTAAAAAAGCATATATGCAAACACACAGGTTTATCTTGGTTGCCACCTAGATGACCAAAATAAACCATGGATATCGCATTAAATCAGCTCTGCTTGGCCTTTTAAATATCTTGGCTCCCTCGCATGCACCCTATGAAAAAATATATAAATCTTGTCTTTCAAACATTGGAAAGGGAAAGAAGTACAAATGTGGAAATGTTAGCTGTAAAAATAGTAAAAAAACTTCTCAGCTAAAGTTAAGGATTACATTTCTTCTCAAGTTATCTCAGAAAAATTATATGAACAAGGATCAAAAAGAATTAAACTTGCTACAGGAGCAAAACCTTTACAAATATCAGTAGGATCCTTAAAAAATAAACCTAGACAGGTCACTTTGATTGATTTATTAAGGGTTCAATCAAGACTTACGTTGTCAAACAAGAAACTGATACAGCTAGCAAAAGAGCTCAAGTAAGAACGATTTTTTAAAGTATTTCTTACTCTTTTTAAGTATTATAGTTAACCTTAATTTTAAAGTTATTTTAAATAAAGCATCAATTAAAAGGAAAACTTGCATAAAAGCAAACCTACAAAAAGCACTTCCGGTAATTGATGGTGCACTTGAAGATTTATTTATAACTGATTATTAAGAATTTGATGTTAAAAAAGGAGATTTAAAAAAAAAGGAAAATGTCCCTATTAGTAAGTGCACCAATATTAAGGAGTTAGTAAAGTTGCTTATTGAGATTAAAGAAGAGAACTTAAGCTGTCAAACTTGGATTGATGGAGGAAGAGGCTTTCTAAAGGTAAATAATTTCATTCTAAATATGTTTATGAGAATTATGATTCAGTCAAAACAAAAAAAAAATGGTACAACACTATATAAAAATGAAAAAAAAATCTTATTTTAGATCTGTTTGAACCAACTGTCAGACTGTGAGAGCGAAGGTTTAGAACTTAAGAAAAACAATCATGAGGACAAAACTACAGTGAGTACATATGAAGAACCTCAGAATTCAAAATATATAGAAGGTTCTGTAAAAGCTTTCTTTTTACTAGCTTTAGTTACGAATGTTCCTGAACATCACTACAATGTTTCTATATTTATGAACTGTCTCAATTTAGATAAAATAAAACACTCATTTGTAGCTGATCTTAAGCTTTGTCAAATAATGTGTGTTATATATATGTGTGGTTTATCTCTAAGTTCTGACTACACAACCTTGCCATTTATTTTGTAATGGAAACTAATGCAACTATTTAAAGTAGAAAAGTTAGAACTTTTGGTTCTTTAGAAGAACAATACACTACATTTTCTCAATCAGGTGCAATAAAACGTAATGCTAAAGATTTTTGCAACGTTATTAATCCTCCATTGATACACACATAAATAAGCAACCACTTAGTGGCAGATTATCTTTTCCCGCAAGAGTTACATCTATTGGAGTGAGCTGTTGATCATATTTATAATCATATAGAGAAAAGTGGTGGTGAAAACAAAGTTGATGAAGTGTCAATGATTTTAAACATTTCGAAAGAGGTCCAGAATAATGCCTTGAATGGAAACGCCTCCTGTAAAATCCTTAAAAATTATGAAAAGTACATGCGTGCATTGCCAATAACTTAAAACCACTGGCAGAAGGGCTTAGAATTTTAAACAATTTGATTGAATCTTGTTTTGGACAAAAACTTCATCATGATTTTCAAACACATATTAAAAACTTTTAAAACACATAGGTGCTTTTGGTGCAGTAAGAGAGCGTGGATTAGGCTGCTACTCTGAACAAGCTGTTGAAGCAATTCATTACAGCTTTGTTAATGAATCTTGGAATAGATTCAAAGTTTCCAAAAGTAACAGTTCCCTTTCTGAACATTTAAAAAAATTTGTTATCAGCTTCAACAGAAAAAATCTTGTAAATATTACAAATGCTCCTGAAAATATATTTATGATTTAACTTTATTCAATAATAACTTTTTTATGCCTATGTCACAAAAGTATGTTAAGAATATTAATAAACAGAATCTTAATATAAAACATTAGAAAACGTGCTTGTATATATATGTAATGTGCATGGGTTTGTATTTTAGAAATGACATATTCATGACAGTCATATCCAAACGATATATTCTATTTATGACTCACTCATTTTCACAACTTAAATGAGTATAATTTTTGAACAACTGATAAATTTGTTATATAAATTTATTAAAAAAAAAAATTTCATGAATTTGGGAAAAAAATTTGAAATTGAAATTTTATAATTTTGGTGACATATCAAACTTAAATCTACTCATTGTAATGAATCCAATGATGTATTACAATGGCTGGGGTCAAATCGTAAAACTAAAAAGTGGTTGGAGGCATGTGTGAGTCCTATTTGTAATTGCCATGATTTACATGAATAATTATCACAGAATTATCTTAGGTGTATGCAACACTGATTGGCATCTCATCATTGATTTGTTGCAGAGAAGCCTGAAAGCAGTACTTTTGCATAATGAAAATGTTAAGTATATGGATATAAATCAACAATATGGATATACTGCTTAAGGCAATCAAATACAACAGCCATCAATAGCACATAACATTTTGCTTTCATAGTAACTGAAACTTGGTTCGTTGGAATTGGAAGCTTGACTGGTTTTCAAATGGACATATGCAAACTTTCTGGGGGATAAAAGGTCCCATGCATAAAAGGATGGAGTTGCAAAACTCATTGATGCTTATAGAGAAATGGATTGTTGAAAATGCAGTTCCTGCATTCCCATCTAGACTTCTTTCCCAAAAACCTTGGTGCATTAAATGACAAGCAAGGGGAACGCTTTCAACAAGACAATATAGCTATGAAAGTTTATTACCAAGGATTTTGGAATAAAAGCATGATGGCTGACCATTTTTGGATGTTGTATTGTGAAATTTTAGACCAAAAGTTTAAACAGAAAATGTACTCTCATCACTTTTAATAGCTTATATTTACAACTATGTTAATAGCTCTCTTTCAATTAAATAAATAAAAATAGTTGTTTGCAGGTTATTGCGTAGTTCTAAATTAGTTTATGATGTATATTAGGGTGGGCCAACAGACATTTAATTCTCACCACATTCCTTATATTACCGTGATCAAATTGTTTCTCGGCACAACAACCTTATTTGTCAAGGTTAATGTTTCGGAGTTAAAAAGTTGAGTGATATTTGTAACCACAATAAAAAGGAAAAAAAAAAATTTATGTTTATATTTAAACAATAACAAAGGTTCTTGGGCCCAACTGAAAAGTATTTTAATTCAAAATTTTTTTTATATAGTGTTATTTTATTAGATACAATGTATTTAGAGATGTTGGATGGCAATTTTTAAAAATTGTTGTTTGTCAGCTCACCCTAATGTATATTTTACTTTTCCCAAATAAATGATTTGCATAAATTATGATTTTTTAAACACTATTTTCATATAACTACGTGCATTTTCATAATACACAAAAATGTAAATAATTTAATAACTATATGTGCTAAAACAAAACTGTAACCTGAAATATATCAAAATGATGTTTTCTTGTGTTTATATTATAAAGAAATTTAAGATTAAAATTAAAATAACCCAGAAACAATAAAAATTTAGAAAAATTCTTTTAGGAAAATAAAACAATTATCAAAATTGGTTTTTGAATGAATATTATTTAGCATAATACTATTTTTAAGTTCAAATTGCATTCCATTATTATTATTATATATTTAGCAAAAAAGGACCCAAAAAATGGGTTATGGGAACTCTGTATGTTAAATATTATAACTCTATTTTAATTTTATTGTAAGACCTTTTATATATGTAAAATTATAGAATTTCACATGTATGAACTATATATATGTGAAATCAGTAATAATTACAACAAGTAATTAGTACTAATTTCAACTTATAAATGAGAAGTTTATTTGAAAGTGGTACAAGTCACTTTTTCAAAAAAAAAATCAAATTATTGATAACAACAATTACAACATTTTTTTTTTTTTTTACAATTTGACCACATTTATTTTAATGTTTTAGCAATTTAAATACAATTAAAAAATCTTTATGTTGTGAATAACTTTTATTCATTGATCTTTTCTAAAATTTTTATTTTTGGCAAAGACTTCAAATAAAACTAAAAAAATTATTATTTTTATTGATCATCTAAAATAAACGCATTTTTTTTATGTAAATTAAATGTTATACTTAAATATGTTTAGTAGGCATGTATTTTTTATATTAAATTTAAACATTTGAAACTACTTTTCCGTGCCTTTCAAAAAATCTTTTAAAATATTATTTTTTCAAGTTACTTTAAATTGTAAATAAGTTACATTATCTACCTGTTGCAATGGAATTATTTAATTGCTTTATTTGTTTGTCTCTATTTTTACAAAGAATTTAAAAAAGTCAAGTAAGTCAAGTTTAAAAGTTTTTTCTTTAAACTTGACTTCCTAATGAAATAAATAAAAATTACAATTTTAAAAAGACTACGTTATTATTATAAAAAAATTTTGAAAAAAATGTTTATAGAATTTAAAAATATTATTTTTTTTCTATTCAATGATTTAATTTAATTTTTCAATAATTTAAATAAAATTTGTTCATTCATTAAACAACCATTACAAGTAATTTGTAAAAGCGTTTTGTGTAATTTTAATAAAACCTTTCAAATAATAAGTTTTAAAGTAATTTACTTCAAACATAACTAAAAACGTAGCAAGAAGTAATTTTCGTTTGAAGTTAGAAATTTTTTAGTTTTATTTTAAAGCTTATATATTTTCCTTTTTGTAAGTTTTTACTTTTTTCTCTAGTCTTTTAATTTTTTTTTTTCTAGTTTAAGTTTAGCTTAGTGTTTCTTTCTTTAGTGCATTTCTGAAATGTTTAAATCATCAAAACATTTAAACAGTTATGGTAATGTTCTCAACAAAAAAAGTTATTTGCTTGGTCATCAATAGTGTTCAATCGCATGCTATTCCTGTCCAAGCCTGATTACAATGTAACAGTATCTCTTCATTTGTGAAATATCAGTTAAACAAGATGAAAAAATTAAAAAAATTTCTAGACAAATTTTTTTCTACACAGAAGCGAAAGTGTTGTTGTTTGATTGTAAAGGTAATAAGTATTGGTTATTACTGCTATCGGATTAAAATGAGTCAACAAAAATTAAATAGAAAAATTATTTTAGAAATTTTTTCTCCAAAATCCTTCATTGTCTCGCAAGAAAATTTTAATGCAGCCAAGCTTTGATAGGAAAAGTACTTAGATCTCAAGAATATAAAGTATATCATAACATACCTAAACTCCAAAGCAATTCATTGATGGAGAAATTAAAGCAATTCGTTGTTCAAAAAATCCATATAAACCGAGAAAACTTGTGCATAATTGAAGACGATGAAACCTATTGCAAAAATAACTTTTCACAATTGCCAGGGCAGTAATATTTTTATTAGTCGAAAGGTAGATAAGTTGCCAAAAAATTCAAGTATATTCAAACTGTAAAATTTGCTCCTAAGTTCCTTATATGGCAAGCAATTTGCTCCTGTGGTTTAAAAAGTACACTATATATTACTCATAAAACTTTGAACGCAGATTTATGTATTGAAAAATGCTTAAAGAAACACCTTTTGCCATTTTTTAAAAAGCCTGAAATGCCCACAATTTTTTTGCTTCAATTTACTACTCCAAGAAGTCTCTAGAATGGTATGAACAAATTGGCGTCAAACTTGTACCTAAGGAAGCAAATCAACCAAGTTGTCTTGAGCAGCGAGTTATTGAAAGTTGTTGATCAATTATAAGAGGAATCTTATTGAAAAGCAAGATGTTAGCTACAAATAAAAAAAATTTAAAAAAAAAATGGATAGCTGCCTCAAAAAAAGTAACTCAAAGCAAGATTCGGAAGATGATGTAAAGTACTCGCAATGATATTCGGTTTCCATTTAAGAGTCTAGTAAAAAATGTAAAAAATTATTGAAATAAATAATTCAATTAGCTTCATTGTGTCAAAAAATTACAAAAATCTGTTGAGTAGTTTTTATGTAATTAAAGGATGCTGAATTTCATCATGTTCAACTGGTAATTTAAACCAATTGTGCTGAAAACTTTTGAAATATTTTGAAACGAAGTTTTGCCAGTTAACAGTATAAGGGTACATGTTTAAACATTAACCTTTAAAATCTCCTGCCTTTAAAATCTTTTAAAATAAGTGACTTATGCCACTTTCAAAATAAACGGCTCATATGTAAAAAAGTACTAATTACAACAATGAATTATAAAATGGTAACAATATATAAATAACTTTAATTAAATGGTATGATATTTTGTTTTGGGCTTTAATTAATATCTTATCGATGAACTTAAACCTGCTGTTATTAGTGCCCATTTGTGCGTGTTTGACACAGAACTCTTGGCAGCCATTGCAGCTGAAGTAGTAGCAAGAAAGAATCGCAGCACTTTTTTTTATAAGAAAATGCGAACGAAAGTGAATGCAAATAACTAACTTGTGTAAACTTCGAGTTATGTAATGTTAAAACATATATCAAGTTGAACAGTTTTACTTTCACTTGAAAATTGCATTGCGGCAACATCTCCTTATTTTGATTTATAGAAATTATTTGCAGTTTTATAAAGTTTTTTGTTAGCTTGCAGCCAATCTGAAGTGTATGGCCGTGGTTCAAATCCTTGCGCTTGCACTTTTTTTTTTTAAAACCAATTTTGATTTTTTAAAATACAAAACAAAAGATTTTTGAAGTTCTATAGATATTATATACATAGCATATATAAAGATATTAAACACTATAACATATAAAAAGGCCTAAAATTTCTAAAATTATCAAAACACCGGGAGAAGAATGTTGTGCATAAAAACCTTTTTTTGGTGTTTTGTTGAGTTTTTTTATTATAACTATAAGTAGCAACTATGATAATTTGTTTTCAAAATTTTCTAAAACTGTTTTATCCTGTTATTTGCTAAGCATGTTGATGTTCATTGCTGTAGCAAGCTTTGTTTAAGGCTAAACATAATTTGTACCCCCACCCCTAAAGGGGATAGGGCATTTTCCAATGTCTATTAAATTAGCCTACAAGTTACTGAAAACTGTAAAATTGTATATAAAATACTTGATTACGTATTTACAGTATTTTACAATTTTTTCTTGATTTAAAGACATTATTGATTAATGAAAGGCAAAAAGTAAAAAAAATTTTTTTGCTAAATTTGAACTATTTAAAAATATAGTTAGCAATAGAAATTTTTTTAAAAATTTTTTGAAAATTTTTTGAAAATTTCCCATAAAATTTCTGGAAATTTTCAACCCTAGTTATACACTAATACAAGCTCTTTATATTGTCAAAACAACTTTGCAGTTTATTTTATTGTTGTTTTAGAGCGCTTTACAATAACAATTCAATATTCTTTAAAAATAACACGTGCTTTATTGCCAGCATGAATGTATCAAATAGTTTTATATAACTAATTTAAGTGGTTTATATTTGTAATATTTGCGTTTTTACTTTTACTTTTTTGCTTTTACTTTTTCAAGTATAATAAGTATAGAGAGTATAGTGAAAACAATTACTACAAGTAATATCATAATAATATTAAATACGCTCATTACACTGTAACTGCAACTTAAACTTTAAATTATAACTTAAGCTGTAACAGTAACTTAAGCTGTAACAGTAACTTATGCTATTTTAAACTACGCCAAACAAGAAAATAATAAGATAATATGAGAGATGTTATGTTAAAAAAATAACAATTACAAACTAATTTAAAAAAAGATTTTATACTAACGCAACCACCCCTCATTACTGCTAAGCGACTAAAATTTCTTTTTTTTTTTTGCAATTAGATTTTTTTTTGTGTTAGTTGGAGCCCTGAACGTTATATACAGGATTGTGTGTAATATAATAAAACTTTTCTAATAATTCAAGACTTTTCTGCTTAAACTGTTTCTGTTTTGAATTTTTGTATTTATGTTATTGAATTTAAAAAGTTGACATTATTGAAAAAACACGAAACATATTGACTCATCCAGGTAAAAAATTTATTTTTAGATTTGCCATAACTCTCCCCTCTTATAATAATTTCTTTATCCTAAAATTTTATCATCTTAGTAGTAAACAACGGGGGTTGATATTTGACCAGGGCCGGGGCCGGGTTTGGTAAAATATAGCCAGGGTCGGGTTTGTGACCGGGGTTGCATAAACATTTATACATCCTAAAGTACATTTTCTTTTAAACTTATGTTTGATTTTTTATATATATGCATTTATAAATATCATTATGATCAAAATGATGATGATGATCATCATCATCATGATCATCATGATGATGATCATGATTATCATCATAATTATCATGATCATGATCATCATCATTATCATTATTATCAACATTATCATCATCATCATTATTGTTATCATCATTAACACCATCATCATAATCATCACCATCAGCAGGCTTTAGCCTTCCTCTTTTATGCTGTTTCTCTAATCATGGTCAATGCTCAAATGAGCTATCATCTCTATTACAATAAACCAAAACTCACTCTTGCTTGGCTTCTTAGTCAACAAGTTGCATCCTTTTACTGTACCTGTCCTTATTTATTAAATACTGGCATAAATATATGCCAGAATTTAATAAATAGTAAATGTAAGTATAAAATTATAATATATAAAGAATTATAAATTTATTTCTAGTCCCAGCTATAAACCCCTGCTAAATCTTACAATTTTGCCGGGGCCAGATTTATAAAAAAGTCTCATTTTAACCTGGGGCCGGGGCCCCAGTCGTTTACTGCATCTTAGTTGTGCCATTTGTATAGAGTAATGTGCAAATGTCTGTAAGTTTAAATGTCTTTAGAGTAAGTTGAGTTTCTGGGTGGTATGTGGGACGATTGTGTATAATATATGTATAATATGAGAAAACTTTATTTAACCAATTAGAAGTCTTTTTTGCTTTAGACATTTTTTTGCTATAAATATATACGGCAAGATCAGAAAAATTTAAAAATTAATGAACTCTCTGAAACAACACTGATGACAGCATACTAAACCACTGAGGAGCTATTGATATGCCTATAGGAGAAAATCAAATCATTTTATAAATTTCTTATAAGCTCCTTGTATGTGGAAAAGGTGCAATCTTCAAAACAAAAAACGTTAAATGTAAAAGGTGCACATCTTTTTTATAATACAAAGTAAAACACTTTTAAAGTTTTATAGATATTATATACGTAACGTATAAAAAGACATTGTATACTATAACAAATAAACAAGAAAAAAATTTTAAAAAAGCTTATTTGCCATTATAAATTTTTTTTCTTTATTAAATAGTGTTAAAACTTCTATAGAACAATACATCTTAGTGGCTGAAGTGTTTAACTCACAGCATTTCTGAAGTGCATTGCGGTGCTTTAAATCCTACCACTAGCAACTTATTTTTTTAAACTTTCTTCAATTTTTTTAAATACAAAATAAAACACTTTTGAAGTTTTATAGATATCATATACATAATATATATAAAAATATTATAGGCTAGGGTGAAGTAATGTGGATATATTGAATTAGTATGCATGAAACAAGTTATCTTTTCACAATGCTCAAACCCGGAATATACCAACAGTTTACACATATAAAAATTTTTTTGTAACTATTGATTAAAAAATTATTACAAATAAGAAATACTATATATTGTGTAAATTTCTATCCATATTACCCCACCCTACACTATACTATAACAAATAAAAGGAAGAGATTTTCGAAAATACTTAAAATTTCTAAAAACATCAAAACATTGTTAGAAATTAGTTGCACAAATCATATGCTCACACTAATAGCATAAGTCTTTATACTGACATACACCATATGTCATGATAGAGACTTATGTTATTAATGTGCTCAGGTGACTAGTCCTAGTAAGTTGCAGATGGTCTGAAAAAAAATTTCAATAATTAAAATTCTTTTTAGCCATATTTATTTTTTTGCTATAAATATATATGGCCAGATTGAAAAAATTGAAAATGTACTACGTCAAGGGGCGGATTTGAACCCTCACAAAACAATACTTATGACAGGGCACAAAACCACTGAGCTATTGAAATTATGTATGTAAGACAAAAGCAAACAATTTCATAAATCTTTTAAAAGCTCTATGCATGCAGAAAAGTTGTGTGTGTTAAATTTTTTTCGCTCATAAAGTAATTTTTTTAATTAATTGTTCTTCTACTGTTGACTAAAAAATATTGAAGTAAATAAAGGAATAAATATAAAAATGATCAGTGTGGAATGGATAAGTATAGAAATGGCTGGTTTAGTGAAGACCAATATTTTACAGTTCCGGACAGCTAGGATATATATAAGAAAAAAGTATAAAAAAAGTCGGTGTGGAATAAAACACTTCCTTATCAGTAAGCCAGTGAAGATGTCAAATGACATTTTTTTTTTACCTTTTATTTTTTTACCTTTATAATTAATTATTTTTTATAACTATTTTAATAGTAATAAAATATTAAATATAATTATAAATCAATAATAATACAATATTAAAATTACCTTTATAAAGCTGATTACAAAAACAGAAGTTTTAATTTACAAATGAAAAGCAACATCATCACTGAGGATATAGTGTAATGAGCGTATTTAATATTATTATGAAAGCAACATCATCACTGAGATTTAAAAATTCTTATTTAAATGAGATTAAACATAAAAAAAAAGCCCAGTTTTTTTATATTACAAAAAAATCTTTTAAAATTTACTTGTTGCTAGAGCTAATCTAATTGTATATAGTGCTGCCCAAAAGTATAGTGCTGCAAGCATATACAGGAAACTTTTAAGAACAGTATGTAGTTTTTTTTTAAATAAATTTAAGGAAATTTTAATTGTCTTAAAATTTATAATTTTTTTAATGCAGTATTATATAACATCTTTGATGAACTTTGTTAAAATAAATTTTTTAATCTCTTTCTTGTAAAATTTCCAGCTCATAATGATAAAGCAACTGACAGGGTCTGGATTGTTCTGAGAGCAGAGAGGACTGATTATCTACTTGGCCCTCCAGTAATTAACCACTATTGGAAGTTATTGGAAGAGAAAACATGAAGTTTATAGGGCAAGATAACAATTAACAGACAACTTAAAAGATTTCAAATTATATGAATCAGGAAAACAAGATAAAGGAAGCAAATTCCAAAGAACTAATGTTCGAGGAATAAAACTAGACAAATAAGGACTTTTGGAGCACTTAAAAACAGTCACAGTAAAAGGATGAGACTTAATTAAATGACGAGTAACATGAAAATGAATTTTAGTAGATAACACAGATGCTAGCTCTTTAGAACAGTGCCCATTATAGTATTTATAGAAAAGAGAAAGAGAAGCAACATTACAACAATGTGATAATGGTTGGAGGTTGGCATTTGCACATTGTAAAATGCGTTTTTGCACCTTGTCTAAAAGAGAAAGGGCATCATTCGAAGATCCACTCTAGATATGGCAACAGTATTCTATACAAGGACAGATTTGAGATTTATAGAGATAAAGAATAGAATCCTGAGTAAGAAAATGGCAAGCATGATAAAGAGATGCAACCTTAGCAGATGCTAATTTTGCAATTAATTTGATATATGGTTTCCAAGAAAGATCAGAAGTAAAAGTTAATCCTAGAAGATGAAGGGTAGATGACTTATTTATTACATCACCGTTCATAAATATGGAATATTGTGATAATGAGTAGCTGAAAAAAATTTATCTGAGTTAAAGTTCACCAGAAACTGAGAGCCCTGTGCTGTTGCAGAAGTGAGATACTTTTCCAGCTTAAATGCCCTGTCCAAGCAATTAGAGAGTGTAAATAATCAGCAAACAATGCCACCTTAGATGTGAGAATCTCTGAAAGATTGTTAATGTAAATTAAAAAGAGTATAGGGCCAAGGATAGAACTTTGAGGAACTCCTGAAGTCACAGGATATGTAAATGAGTGGTGTCCATCGAGGACAACATTTATACTACAATTGGTTAGTAAGGATTCAATAATCTTAAAGATGTTACCTGATATACTGTAAGAAGAAAGCTTATGGAAAAGACCAGCATGCCAAACTTTATCAAAAGCTTTGTGATATAAGTCACTTACACAATCCATGTTATTTCAGAAACAAAAAATATTTTGATACTAATTAATATTTTATCAATTATCTAAGGCTTATAATTACTTTATTCTTAACAGCCAGGTGGCTCCTGTTCCCTTTTTGTGCATGGAAAGTTGTTGATGATTTTGCAGAGAGATCTTAAAAGTCAGTTCAGTAAGTAGTGTCACAAATACTATAATGCTCTTAATGAAAAACAAAGTTCTTTAAGTTGCATTATAGAAAAAAGACAATTGAGTTGTTAAACCTAAACTCCATCAGTTTGAAAAAACTATACAAGTAGTATCATGACTCAAATTATGGCAATTGCTGTTTGTATCTTGTCAACTAGTTTTTTTTTAAATTATTCTTTGCAATTTAATTTTTTATTTTTTTGACAATTCATTAAAATATATATGTGTTGATATGACGTTTAACATATATATTTAATATGCTTAAAAATTTTTATTTGAAAAAGTGTTAGGATAAAAAGTGTTGCGATTGCAACATTTTGTTTTAACATATGCCTTAAAAAAAAAAGAAGCTTCAAACTAAAAATCATTTCAAAAAAGTATTTTCATATTAAATAAAAATCACAAAACGCAATGAAATTTTTCATAGTTGCATATTATCATTTATAACAAGATAAAGATTTTAAATTTTTTAGAAATTTGTGAATTTTTATTGCCTTTTCTTTAAAAAATAAATGTTAATTTTTAGTTTCAATTTCACTTATTATAAGATAGTTGATTGGATAGTTGGAAAACTATCCTCTATCCAATAGATAGAGTTGAAACTCTATCCTTGGTAATAATTGAATAATTGAATAACAAGAAGTTGAAACTGTGAGGAGCTTTTAATCTAAACAAACCAAATGAAAATTAAGGGAAAAGTAAATGATTTTAAAAAAATCAAAAATATCTGATTAAGAAGATGATGGCTGAAAAAATGAAAATTTTTAACACTTTAATAAAAAGCAGTTTGAATGCAAAAAATTGTGTTCACACACATTCAGTAAATTATTATAATTCTGCTTTAAATACTTTTTTGTTCAAAAATAATCTAAAATTGAATTATTTAATTACAAAAAAATATTTATATCATTAAACCAAATTTATTTTCATTGCATTATTTTATTGAAAATACGCTATGAACGAACAAGTGACTATATTTCAACTTTTAATAGTTCTATTATTAAATTAATTTGTTTATACACTTTATAAATGACCAAAATTTGTTTGTTTATACATAATTTAAATTTTCAGCAATGTAGAATTCACCAACCAATTTTTTGTGAAAAGTCTCCTAGTGAAGATAACTCCTTTAATTAAGTTGTTTTGTTAAATTTATACTTCAATAAAAAATTTTTATTTTTGATGCAATTATTTTGCTTTAAACTTTATTTTAAAAGTTAAAAAAAAAAATTAAAAAATTAAAAATAAATTTTCGAAATTAGGCAGAGTTTGCATGATCAAAACTTTTCATTAAGGGATTAACCTAGTATATCAGTGAGATTAAACTCTATTGTCTATGGTAGTACCACACTCAGCTCAATTCTTTTTCCAAAAACATCGTCAAAGTTCATCTGCTGGGTCGAGAAAGGAGTTTAAAAAAAGTATTTTTGTTGATTGTAGTGGTTTACCACTACTGTCACAACTAGCCTGTGACAGTAAACTTATTTATTTGTTTTTTTGAAAAAGAATAAACTTCAAGAAAAAATTTTTTATCTTACCTGTTATCCCTTCCAATTTGCCTTCATCTGATTTCAAGACTGTATTAAAATCATTTACTTTAGTTTTAAATTTGCCAACTTTGTCTCCGACATTAGAGGTGTATTTTGTTGCTTTCTAAAAGATGAATATACCGTTAAGCTTACTAGCTCTACTCTACATAATACAGAAATAATTCCATTCAATTAAATTTTTCTCAGATACTTTGTCAAACAAATATATGAAAATTGTCATAAATATACATAGATATGTCACCAACAAAACTAATACGAATAATGATTACTGATAATTAGTGTATTTAGGTAACTAATAATTAAAACTCAATAAAGCTATAATTAAAAATTGAAATAAAACAAACTCAAAAATTCAATAAAGAAAACATTAAAGGGTTTACAAATAATATCACTAAGTTTTATTATTTAGTCTAATTTAAATATTTCTTATGCATAAAATAAAAATTTTAAATGAAAACTTAATTTAAAATATATAATCATAAGCCAACATTTAAAGAGGATACAAATGGTATTCATTTAATGATGATTTAGATTGTTGGGTATAAAATTACAAATTTTATATTTAAATTTCATGTTCAAGCATTCAGTCATGTCCAAAAATGAAAAACCTCTCATGTAGCGTTGTATTTATTGCAGTGCACAGTGCAAAGATCATATTGTGTGTAATGCATCCTGTTGCATGATTTTCCAGTTTTCAACTAGTAGATTTTTTAACACCAAGATTTAAATGATTTCCATATTATACTATTAAAGTGTTCCACTTTGTCATTTTGAACTTGTAATTTTCCTCTTGAATTATAAGGTATCTGCTTGTTGTAATGCCTTAAGTATACAGGAAAGTACTTTTTTGCATATTTGAGTTTCTCTGATATTAGAGAGCTGCCTGTCAGAATGAACAGAAGCAAGCATGCCAAACAAAAAGAGCAGTTTCTTGGAGCACTTTAAGACAGTAGATTTTACGTAAATTGGAAACATGGAGCAGATTTATAGTCAAAAAATGTAAAAAAATAGCAAACAAAAAAACATTTAATTTGCTTAAAAATTGAATATAAAAAAAATAACATTAAAATTTTTTTACTAAAATTTTCTTGAATGAAAAAACAAAAAAAAACTCCATTTTAAGTGAAAAAAAAAAAAAAAACTGTTAAATTTTAAAATACTTTATCCCATATCTCAAAAACTAGAGATTTGGTAGTACTAAATCATTTATTATTTAGTAACTACACATTACTACTTTTAACTTAGTATATCACATATTTTTACAAATTACTTGGTTTTTTAATTATTTGAATTGAAAAAACTATGTTTTACTCTTTTTTTTAAGCAAAAGAAATGTGATGTATATTTTAGAGAATTTGTATAACTAAAAAAATTCAGAAATAATCCTAATATTTATTGCATGTTTTATATAAAGAAAGGATTAACTATGTCATTTTCATGAACTTTGAAACATGTTTGTTTATGTCCCAGCTCATCACATGATTTGCATTGTATTTGGCCTTCTTTCACTCAGTAACTAAAGAGTCAGAACCCACTCAGCCTCTTTTAAAACATTTATTCAAAACCTGCAACTGATTTTCCTTGATAATTTTTCTCTGAACATTCTCAGTCATTTGTTATTTGCCTCTATGTCTTCCTCATTCCATGAACTAAGCTCTGTGTTATTAACTCAATTAGCTCCTAAGTATGTCTTAATAGCTTATGAATAGTCGGTGTCAAGTTAACCCAGGACATCTCTTATAGAAGAAAAACGGTAATCTTTTCAATGTCTGTTTATTTTTTTGTCAATTTTCTGATTAGCTGACATATCATGAATAATAGTAGACAACAAGAGACCATAGCGTTCAGGTAATATACTGTCATGCTGATTTGAAATGTAGTCAGTTTTCTACATTTTTTACATTGTACAGAAGACATCTAGTTAGATTGCCAGTTGTAATACTACCCACTTGACCGGATAAATCTGCAAAATCTCATCTAATTCCTGTCTTTTGCTAATTAACTCCTGAATATTCTTCTTCTTCAAGGAAATGAGTACTACAGGCTGTCTAAAACTTGAGGAATCCATACACTCCTGCAGCAATATGAACAACTACTTTTATGAAGTGGTTGAATCTTTATTAGAATTAGAATCTACAAAGTAATGCATGGAGTACTTGTAAAGATCTTACATTAAATTAAGCTATTAGGCTTGCTGTTCTTGTTGTTTTAAGACACATCATCATTTGAAATACTAGTAGAAGAACCATCGTCTTGAACTAAGTTAAAAAATATCCGCTCAATGGTTTTAATATCTCTATTTATAATGAACCCTTATTTAACACTACATATATTAGGATGAGAAACTTTAAAAAAATTTTGAATTTAGGTTTGGCTGGCCATTTTTCTTATGTCTTTGACCATATGATACTGAGAACCGATTCTCTGTATTTTTACATTTAATGTTTAGTCAGAAAATTTCCAGCTTGAAATGATTTTATACATGTTTTATCATAAATATTTCGTTTTCCCAGTGTTTTGTCAATTTTTATACTATTATTATCTTCAAACCACTCTAAATCAAATCAGCGTCTCCTATTTAACAATAAACATGTCAAAATATGATCCTAAATTATAACAACTAAGGAGGTATTTTACCATAGAAATAGGTAATCAAAATATTTGTACGACGTATTGATGACGCATTTCCACAAATTTTTGTTTATATATGCTAAAGTCAAACCACAAGTAACAGTTTTGTTAATTAGTAAAAAGAAGAAAAAATAACGCATGTAATTATTGTATAGAAATAAGTGTAAAGTTATAAAAACTTGTGATAAAGTTAGATGTAAATTAACAAAGCTAATTGGTACAGGAAAAACGTTATTAGAGTCAGAACTATCATCTTTTAAAGATGTTTTAAAATATGGTTTCTTTTTTAGAAGGGTTGAAGAAAATGACAAAGATTTAAGGCAAACTTCTAAAAAAATTGTGGACCTCAGTAAAAAGTTTATGGCAAAAAGCTAACCCACTTATACCAATTATCTCAGATAAATAAGGAAAAGAAAGAGTCGTATATGACTGAAAAAAAGCATATAATCTGGCATTAGATAGGGGAACATTTAAGCAACTTTCTGATCATAAATTGATCTTAGATAAACTGTTTGACATAGTTATGTGTAAATGTTCAATAAAATCATGTGAAGAATCTGATTGTAATGGCTGCAACCAGATTTTTTATATTCTTTGCAAATGTTTTCAAGAAAATAAAATTTCTAATATTGAACCTAGATTTTTAAAGTCGCAGAGGGATAAAGTTGGTTCTAAAAGTGGAATGCAAATAGGTTCAGGTCATAAAAAAGAAGTATCAAGACAAAAAAATACCATTAAAGAAAGCAAATTAAATCAAAGAGAGTTAGAATCGAAACTGTACATTAGACCAGTTCAAAAAAAATATTTTTTAATAATTAAGTGGCTAGATGTTTAAATGTTGTTAATTGATGAAAAAAGTAAATCATAAAAGCTTCAAAGCATTATTCCAATATTTAGTAACAGCTCAATTAAGTTTACTTTTCAATGGGGTCCTAAAATTAAAAAAAAAAAGTTCCTTAAAAGTAGGTCAACCTGGTACTCAAAAGAAGCAAAATAATATGTAAATTTCAAAAATAATAATTGTTTTATAAAAAATAAATTAAAAATTTTTTATTTTTATTAAAAACTTCTGAAAATGTACATTTTTTATTTCTAGTTAAAAAACCATAGTTTTTGTGCAATTAAATCTAAAATAATAATTGTAGTATGAAATTATCATTTTTTTTGAAATTTTTATATAATTTCGCTACTTTTAAGACCCAACATGACATACTTTTGAAAAAACTTCTTTTTTCAAAATAATAGGGACCTGTTAAAAAGTAAAGTTAACTGTCCCTTAAACACATTATTTAAGTTTGCAATTTTGAACTAATTTTCCTGACCACAAACCACATCAAATCAAAGGGTAGCCCAAATAAAGTTCAAAAATTATTTTTTTTATATACAATTTTGGTCTACTGTACATATTCAGGTGTATTATCTCAAAATGATTTGGAGTCAGACCATGTTAAGAATGATTATAATGACAATTTTTATTTATCAGACATACAAAAAGTTTCTCAGCTATTAACCTTAAATGTAAATCACATTGCTTTGTCAGCATTAAGATTTGGTATAAGTAACAGAGCAACTGTATCAATAGGCACTGCAAAATTAAAAGCAGCCAAGGATGCATGTTTTTTAAAAGATCGTTAAAAAGCAATAAAAAACCAATTAGTTGCAATTGATCGAAGATTCAACCAACCTTAACACAGGTTTTATTTTGATTTCTTTAAATGGTAATTTAAAATTTTATTTTTTATATATTTTTTACCGAAAATAAAAAGTTATTATCGGCTGGAAGGGTGGAGTTATTCAATATTTAGAGAAGAAACTAGGATTCAAACTAGGCTGGATTATTTGTGTGCTACATATCAACGAGTTGCTATTTAGACATTTAATGTTAGCTTTAGATGAAAACATTCTATTTGGAAATATTGGAAACATTGGAAATACCTATCTCAGGAAACATTGGAAAATTAATTAACATAGCAACAAATCTTTATATTTTGACTAGCGATGTACCGATAGCAAAGGCAGATTCCAATGTCAGATATTCAACATTTTTTAATTTTACAAAAAATGGTTTCCAATGGTGAGTCATCATTAAATTGCCATTGTCAAGATTTAAAACATTTTCTTTAGATTTTGAACATTGTACATGTTGTATGGCTAATAATAGGTTTTAATATATTTATATAAAGGAATTATAATAATATTAAGGATGTAAATTACATATATAACATGCACCTATACATCAGCAGTAACTTGACCTACTAGCGTAGGTTATTGGTAACCAATAACCAATCAATCGACCTAATCATTGGCCGATTAATTGGATGATGACATTGGTTGATTAATCAGCATTGGCTAATAAGCCAAACCAAACTGGTGCATAGGCAAACCTCATATATGCAAATTGCATACCTAATATTAGGATATTACCTTTATACACATATATTAAACCTATTAATATTAGGATAAACCTTTATACACATACATTAAACCTATTAATATAAGGATAAACCTTTATACACATACATTAAAATTATGCTAAAGAAAAGTAATAAATTTTAAATTAACTTAATTTTAAGACTAAACATAGCTGGATTCAGGGTCCACGTCATATCCTTAAACAACTAGTCATAGTAAAAAAACAAAACAACTTCGTAAAGGATATTGTATTACTGCATGTCTGCTTCTCTGCCTCTGAATGGAATGTATTTTTTAGACAATGCCCTGTAGTTCAGATAAAGAAGATATTTGATATAAGAAAAAATAACAACATTGGAGACAGAAAATACAAAAATAGAAGAATACCATTGATAAACACCGAATCAAATAGTCTAATTGAAGAACAATTGAAGAACAGAGGAGATCAGTGAATCGATTCTTACTTGTTATTTGATGAAAGATGATATTATACAGTATATTAATAATTTAATGACTGTACCAAACTTTCCTATTCATGGTCAAACTATTGAAAACATTGTGAAAGAGGTCACCAGGGCTTCAACATCGATGTATGGGACAGAGAGAAGAGATGGGTTTATAAGGGCTACAATGGCTCATAGAGAGCTGATGCATGTGTGCCAATCAAAGAAAGATATGAAATTTTTGTAATCAGTATTTTTTCATTATGACTAAACAATTTATTTTAAAAAGATATGCTGAAAATGCTGTTATCAGTATTTTAACATCTTATTACGCGTACGGACTTAATATACCATAAAATTGTAATTTTTGATGTAACTTAAATAAATTATTAATCTAACTAGGTTAACTAAAGCTAATTTGTTTAGACTTTATTTTGAGACTTTATGTTGAGTAGTAGCAAAGCACATTGCAGACTTTGCATATTTATGATAAAACTAATATTTTCAAGCTGAAAACTACCTGACTAAACATTAAAAGCAAAAAAAAAAGAGAATAAGTAAAAGTTCTCAGTATCATATCTTCAAAGACATAAGAAAAATGCCCAGCCGAACCTAAATTTGAAATTTTTTTAAAAGTGACCCACTCTAACAAATATTAACACATTGTTCCTTAAGGTAAGTCACAAAAACCACAGTAGGCACCTCCAAAAATCTGATATATATTTGATGATTTTCTAAACTGTATGCAACATTCAATTTTATATTTTTGTCACTGAAGATAATAATAACTTCCTTTTTATGTTTTAACATCTGCATTAAAAAAAAGTTAGGGGTTTTTTGTTCCTATATCAAGTTAATTTCATCAGCATCAGGGTTCAAAACTTTCAGAGGGTAAAATATTGCCATTATTATATGATCAGCATTAACATTGATAAAGCTGGTTATATACTTAATGTCCCCAGCTGTATCATAACCAAATTTGAACTCAAAAACTAAGTTTGTTAGTTCTTGAGTTCGAATTTGGTTATGATTTGAGTATTAGATGTGATATGGATATCTTCAAGCTTCAGAATCTAAAACATTTTGATTTTGATAGAGTCTGTAAAAGTATAGTAAACTCCAATATATAGCACAAGGAGAATTGTTCTCAGAGGAGTGATTTTTAAAGTCTTGAACTTCGTTCCGGAATGGGTAAACATTGTTGTTAGCTCTTAATATTTTCCTCAGCTATCTATATGCTGATCAAGTCAGCTATCTGATGCTGATTACCTCAGCTATCTGTATGCTAATCAACCTAACAGTGAATCGCAGTAGTTTTTAGAAAGATTTGTGAATAATGTTGCAAAGGAATATTAGTAATTTCTTACTATAATACTTTTTTCTGAAAGGTATGAAATAAGTTTTGGAAGAATATCACCTTCATTGTTGGTAAACAATTCTAATCTAAAATTTAGTTTTGACATTCTTGATTGGTTGTAAATATGCAATAACTGTTGTGTTTTTAATTACTATTGAAAAACAACATTATTAATGTTCATTATATTATAGATAAAAACCTTTGAAGTTAAAATCTTAAAAGTTAAGAGGTACTATTATTTCACTTTATCTATTATTAATTTCTATAAGTTAAAAAATTACACAAAAATATAATTATTATAACAAAAAAAAGATATGTATCAGGTTACAGTTATCAGAAGTCAGTAGTGAAAGATAATCTGAGAAGATCTAAAGTAGATGATTCGCAAAGAGTGTTACTATTCATAAAAAATAAAATGATCTGAAAAGGTATTTTGAAAAAAACAAGGAGTTCAAATTTCAATGAAATTTTTGAACTTGAGGGTATAACATGTGTAACAGCAAAAAAACTTTAAATAACAAGAAAACTTTAAATGAAAACAACAAAGACATCTCATTGGCAAATCACTTCCTTTTTTATTAACACCACTGACCTATGCAAACATATTTTGTCTGACCTATGCAAACATATTTTAAAATGATGCTTAAACAAAGATAATTAATGGTGATGATGATTTATCAATAATGTAGTAGTGGTGTGGTGGTAGAACATTTTCTTAATTCAAGAAATTCTGAGTTTGAAACTCACCACGTCTCTGGTAGTAATGTGCTCAACTTGTTTCTCTGTACAGTGGCCTTGTTCATCAGGGTTCCTGTTTCAGAGTTAATGACTTGACATAGTGGCTGTCTTGGCACTGGGGAGGTGAATAACAAAAAAAAAAATCAATAAATCGGTGATCAATAATTCTATTTTCAAAATTTTTTAAAGTATTTTAAATTTAAACTAGTTTTGACATTTAAAAATTGGTCGTAAAAATGACTTTAAAAATAACAAACAAATTATTTCTGAAAATACCTCTGCTACTTTAGCCATACTTGTCATAAAATTGCCAGTAGTTGTTTTTATGGCAAGAGTTAAAGAAATCGTTAACAGTGGAAGCAAGAACATAGTAGCTAAATAAAAATAAATAAAAAATTAGAATCAAAAAACTGAAAAAATAAAAAAAATTAAAATTAGCAACAAATATTGCAGAAATTAGCAACAGAAATTAGCAACAGAAATTAGCAACAAATATTGCAGAAATTAGCAACAGAAATTAGCAACAAATATTGCAGAAATTAGCAACAAATAAAAGCAGAAACAACAGCTTTTAGTTTTAAAGTTTTTAGTAACAAACAATTTTAACAATATAAAAAAACGGCAAATGTACAAAGGTAAGAATTATAAATTCTCAATCAAATTTGATACTTTTAATTTTTTGACACAATTAAAACTTTTGTTTATAGCACTTAACTTTATTTTTTTATACCATATAACTTTAATTCAAATGTTTATTTAAACTGTTGTAAACCTGATCAAAAAAAAAATGTTGTACGCTATTAGTAAGGTTATTATTATATATCTAAAATAAACAGTAACACGATCATATATAATTGCATAATATAAAATAAGATAACATAATATCACAGTCTTCAAACCTCCAAATATTTTTTTTGTGTGTGTATATTTATGCTAGGACTTGTTTAGTTAAATTTTATTACAAATTAAGCTTAGAAAAAGGGCTTCTAATACAGTGTGGATGGTTTGTAATATCCAGTAAATTCTTAGTAGTATCACTAGGGTATTGAGTTATGGGTGGT
The DNA here is from genome assembly GCF_038396675.1 of Hydra vulgaris. NCBI lineage: Eukaryota > Metazoa > Cnidaria > Hydrozoa > Anthoathecata > Hydridae > Hydra > Hydra vulgaris. The sequence continues at coordinate 13,986,168 of NC_088924.1, read as the reverse complement.
GCAATTTTAGTACTTGTAGTTGTTTTAGTAAGAAAAGGTAAACCGTTAGTAGTAGATGGAAAAGGGCAATCATTTGTTGTAGGGTTGCCAGATGTCTGGCTTTTGCGAAGGAGAACACAGTAAAAAAATTTATTTTTACAGGTTTGGCACTGTATTCTCCTCTCAAAGAATAAAAATACAATTCCATCAGAGTGCATAATTAGTGTCTTCACCACCATTACCAGGTACAAAAACTACTGAAAAGCAGGATACAGAGCAATATATAAATATTAAACCCAAATTTAAGATCTTTATTAACATAAAAATACAAATCAAAACTACCTAGTAACAGCCAGCTTGGAACCCAGGGTTGCTGAGAGCTTTCACAATGCCCAGGGCATAGGCTATGTTCTAGGCATTATAGGGGTGCTTATGGGGTGCTATGAAGCTTTTAGGGGTGCTTATAGGGGTGCCTAATAGGAGTTTTTATTTTTCATTCATGCTTATAGGAGTGCCTGATTGCTGCTATGCCATAGCAGCAATTAGGCACCCCTATAAGCATACATATTTATAAATTAAAAGCATTTACAATTATACAAGTTAATGACTGTATTTTTATTTCTAAAACCATTAATTTACACCTATATTTTCATGAACTGTATGAGGATTAAATATTACTTAAGCAATACATCTTTTGAAACAGATTCTTTGATATTAATATTGAAAACTATTTTTTCTTGGTTTTTTATTGGCAAAAACTATTACTATTATTGTTATATTTGTTATTATTATGTTACCTTATGACAGAATTGTATCCAGAGTTGAATACAGAGTTGTATTCATTTTCAACGTGGGTCCGATAGATCATTTTTAAAATCAATTTCAATTTACTTAATTGTTGTTCACCTTCTGCGATAAGGGTTGGCCTTGCGATAAAAAATTCAAATTAGAATGCATATAAATTGGAAAATAGGCTATAGATCCTTCGAGTATACTTGGTTGAGGTAGCCTAAAGTGTTTGCAGAAATAAAAAACGAAAACTCTTTTAAACAATTAAGATGCAAAATATCTGCGACAAAAAGTGCTGTCTTCTATTTCACAAGCTTTAATTTTTACCAGTTCTTGATCTTTCAACTAGATGAATGAGAATCTTAAATAAACAGTTTACATAATCCTAATTTTAAATTGAATTTGTTGAGTGAAATGATAAAGAGCAATGTTAAAGTTATTCGGTAAACTTATAGGGAAAAAATGCATTTCCAGGTTCATCGCAATTTCGCTAACATCATTCGCTTTTCCAAAAATTCTGTTTTTTAGCCAGGAGGCTATAAATCCGCTCATCATGCGTCAATATTTCGGTTAAACCTTAAGTAAGGATTCAAAGCAGCCGTTTTCTAAGACGATATTTCGTCTGACTTGTTTTTCCGTGAACTTGTGAGTCTCAGAAGAGAAAACTTTGGTTAAAAAATCATGCAGAAAGCTACTTGTTAAACATGTTTAATTATAGGAGTACTTAACTGCTTTTGTAAAAAGTTAAATAAAAATGTACGAGTTAAAAGAAACTTAATTTATTTCCTACTCTAAAGCATCTTTCTTTTTATTAATAACGAAACTGTAAAAACTTTGTTAAAATAAATTTAAACCTTTTTAAAAGGCTCAAAAATAAACAATAAAATACTACGCAATATTCTATTGTTTTTTTATAACATTAAAGTAAAGGCGCATGAACATATTTTTGGGTAACAACATCAGTTTTTGCCATGACTAGCAACATCTGTCCAACAACATCTGTAAATATAATAAGGTGTTACCACAACTGTTCAACAACATCTGTAAATACACTGAGGTATAATAACATCTGTGCAACAACATCTGAAGTTTCATTGATGTATGATAATATCTGTGTAAAAAGTATATGTTTACTAAAGATGTAGTTACATCTTATCAATTATCTAATTATAATAACATCTGTGCAACCACATCAGGAGATTTTACAGATGTAGTTACAATTTTTCAAAAAAAACTGGAAGAGACATCGCTGCTCGAACACTAGAAATAGTGAAAACTTTGAAGCTGGATTTCGAAGCCTGCATTGGTCAAGCTTACGACAACGGTGCTAATATGGCTGAAAAGTATAACGGGGCGCAAGCGGTTTTGATACAACAAAATACAAACTGTATGTTTTCTAGCTGCGGAGATCACTCATTAAATTTAGTTGGTGTCGATTGCGCTAAATCATGCAAAGAAGCAGTAACGTATTTTGGAACAGTTCAGCAAATTTACAATTTATTCAGTAGCAGTCCTCAAAGGTGGGAAATTTTAAAACAACATCTTTCTGTTTCGTTGCATGGAATGTCCAAAACAAGATGGTCAGCACGGATTGATGGTGTTAAACCAGTTGCACACATTTGAACTCAGTAAGAAGTGCTTTAAATAAACTTGGGGTGCTACATTTAACAGCCCAGGCTAAAATGGAACTCAATGCTATTCAAAAGTTTATTTCCAAATTTGATTGCATTTTGATGTGGTCTATCTGGATGAAGCTACTCACAATGATTGAATTGAGGCACGCCAAGCCACTCTTGATATTGAAAAGGATAACATTGAAAATCTATGTAATGGCATTCAAAGGTTGCGTGAACAGTTTGATAAGATTTTAAATGAGTCAAAATTTGTTGCAAGAAATATTGGTGTTTCATGTGAGTTTTTAACTAATCGTCATTTTCCAAGTCAAGATGATGCTGAGTTGTATTTCAAAATCAGTGTATATTTTGTCATCATTGACTCAATTCAATCTGGCCTCACGCGACGATTTCAGTCGTTACAAGAAATTTGTAAACTTTTTGGATTTCTCTGGCAGCTTAAAAATTTGAATGACGAAGATCTTGTATTGGCTGCTCAACATTTTCAGCACAAATACGACAAAGAAATCTAACAAGAACTTGAAAATGAGGTTTTATTTCTTAAAAGAGTCTATGGTGCTAATTTTAAACTAGACTGCACACCAAAAAAATTGCTGGAAGAAATACTTAGACTTGGTCTTTCAGGTGTCTTTCCAAACATTACAATTGCATTACGAATTTTTATTAGCTTACCTGCATCGACGGCTTCGGGCAAACGCACATTTAATGTTTTAAAGCAGATAAAAAATTATCATCGTTCAACTATGGGGCAGGAACGGTTGAATGGACTTGCTATGTTGAATATAAATTGCGGTATTGCACGAAAACTAGATTTTTCAAATATAATTGCTGTAAAAATTAATTAAAACTAACTCATTCTGTTTTAGTTACTTTTAGTGAATTTCTTTAGATTTCATTTTTCAAATGTGACATTAATTTAACTATTCATTTATAGTGATTTGAAAATAATTACATATCGAAAAAAACCAAATAATAAAAACCAATTAATAATTATTCATGCATGAATCATTCATTTGTGAAATCTGAATTCTAACATTCTCAATAAAGTAACAGTGTAACATTCCACTCATACGTTGTACCTTCTTAATTCCCAGGCCTCCTCAAAAATGCGCTTTTAGTAGACAAGAGCGTCTCTTGGCTAGTTGGCTTGATAAAACGTACAAAAAGCGCCACATCTGTGTGTGACGGTCTGTCTAATTTATTTCATTTAGTCTTAAAGTTAGATATTTATCTGGTCCTGATCTATCTGAAGACTTAAATGGCTTTGCATTATCTTGCGTCGCGTTTTGCGCAAATTTTTCTTTTGGGGCCTCCGATTTTTAACTGGCCGGGGCCTCTCCAAACCTCTGATAGTCCCTGTATATATATACATATATATATATATATGTATGTATATATATATATATATATATATATATATATATATATATATATATATATATATATATATATATATATATATATATACATATATATGTATGTATATATATATATATATATATATTTATATATATATATATATATATATATATATATATATATATATATATATATATATGTATATATATATATATAATAATAATAATAAGTTTTAATAGTTATAGTTATTTAATTAGTTCAATGCTATTGATATCTCTTCAAATCCCAGTTCTACGCTTCCCTCTTTACCTTACCCCCCTCCCCACACCACACACGCAAGAATTAGCATTTAGTAAGAATCGATTTTCCTCTCAACCTTCCCCCTCCCCCTCCCACTCACAAGAATTAAGTTTCATGGACAGCCCACATAAAGGCCATCAACACTCAAATATCTGAAAATCTTGGTTTACTTTTTAAAGCTAGACCATTTTTATCACAAAAAAACTAAAATACATAAAAAAAAGTAATAATAATAAAAAAATAAATAAATAAAGACACATACACACAAATCTTAATATTATTAGAAAAAACAAAACAAAATTTGACCACAATAACATTTAAAATATTTGTGCATAAGAATGAAAATATTTATGCGTATTTTGGTATTACCCTAAGGTTCTCAATGATAAGACTTATTTCAATCTTCTACAAGTTCCCTATAGGGGAAGGTTGCATAAGATGATTAGGGTGCGGATTTACAAAACTTTCGTAAGCGAAAGTTTGGCGTAAATTCAAAACTTAATAATTTCGTATTCACAAAACTTCAGCAGTTCACGGGTACCCTGAAGGTCACCTAAGATCTAATGTTGCATCTTATGAAATTTTTTTGAATTTAAAAGTAGTCGACTTGCACATTCTATAACTGTAAAAATTTAAATCATTTGTTGGTAGCTTTTTGAGAAAACTTGCTCAGAAGTTTTATAAATAACAATTTTTGGTACAAAAATAATATTTTTTGTCAGTCATTATAGTTGTCTATCTTCTGTAATTGCTACAACGCGATTGGTTATAGCAATATTTAGTGGTTTCTGATTCGCTAATAGTTGTTGTAAATGGTATATTGCCTCAAAAGTCTAAATATAAAAACAGTGGCTATAACGATAAAATAGCAGTGTTTTTATCTTCTAATTTCATACTTTTTATCTTTAGTTCTAGTTCAAAATCAAGAAAAAATGAACCTTACTTTTCTAAAAATCTGGTAATTTTCTTTAGGGATCGTCCATAAATTGCAGATTATAAGTTTTTCCTCACAGAGTCTCAAGTCGTATAAAAAACAAAAACAAGTTTAATTCAAATCGCCGCGTAAAAGAGCTTAAGATCTCCTACACTTTTTTTAAAAATAAATTCAGTGCTACGTAATTTATGGACAATCCCTTACGTATTGTTTATATATATATAAATATTCGATCACGTTTTAATCACGATTCGATGTTGTTTTGTTAAAATATTTAGCAGGGTTGAAAATTTGAGGAAATTTCAAAAAAAGATAAAATATTTTATAATTAACGGGTACAACTTTATGTCTTATTCAGGCAGTTCGTCCCCGCAGTATTATCTTGATCTATCTACAAATGTAATAAACAAAATGTTTCATCTAATATATAAAATAAATACAAAAAGTATATATAAATAAATACAATGTTCTACCTGATATAATATATTATATTACATAAAAGATTGTATTTTTTAAAAAATAATTTTTTTTGTATTTATTTTATGTATTAGACAAAACATTTTATTTATTACATTGATTATTGGTGATTGAACAAGATAATACTGCTGGGACGAGTTGTTATGGACAACTTAATGGTAAAATATTGTGAAGCAGACTATAAAAATTTTAGAAAGCCCCTTTTGAAAAACACTTTTTTTGGTATTTTGTTCAGTTTTTTTAATTATAACTTCAAGTAGCAACCGTGATAATTTGTTTTCAAAATATTCTAAAACTGTTTTATCCCGTTATTTGCGAAGTATATTGATGCTCGTTACCATAGCAAGCTTTGTTTAAGGCTTAACATAATGTACACCTCCATCCCTAAAGGGGATGGGGCATTTTTCAATATCCATTAATTTGGCCTACAAGTACTGAAAACTGTAAAATTATATATAAAAAGATTTGATTGAATATTACCAAAAAAATTTTAATAAATTAAAAAATGAGGGGGGGGGGGGTAAATCCGTAAAAAGTACCGACTGGTTTCTTTAAAAGAAAAAAAAATCATTAAAAACTAAAATTCACCCGACTGGATCAAATATTCGACTAGCGACTAAATTCGTTCAAAAACCGACTATAACTTGAAAATCACCTCTTCGTGGGGGTTGAATACCCTCTTCTCTACACACCCTTCCCCTAAATTTGTCTTTTTATGCAATCTTTACACATAAAAAAATCTTTGTTTCTTTAAAACTCTCTAGAAAAATAATACACAATAAAACTTGTTAATTTAAAAAAGATTTTATTCTTTGTATTTTGTGAATATTTTACATCGTAGTTGAGAGAAGTAAAAGTTAGAAATATGTTATACATAAGCTCAAAAGACTAGCTAACTCGGAAAACATCTACTTTTCGTTGTTTCACAAAAGTAATGTAAGTAAAAGTAACATATAACAACTTGAGTTTTTTATTGCTTTTTTAAAAAAATGCGCAACTCTAAAATTGACTATAAAAATTTGACTAAAAGATGTGCATTTTTCGCTTGTGGGTTTTTATTATTTTATATTTTTTGTTGAAATATTTAAAGAATACCTAAATACTACGATGATAAAACACATATTTTTAAAACAAAGAAATAAATTTCATAAAACTATATAATATCTATAAGTTTATTGCAACGAAATTTTTTTTAAATTTCCGGAAATTTTCAACCCTAGTATTTTGTATAATACTTTAATAATTGCTTACGTCAGTTTTTCGATAACTATTGCAATAAAACTATCCTCTGCTACTAAAACATGGACATGGAGTTTTTAAGATCATTTCTATATTATGTCTGAAAAAAGGAAACAACTTAACTCAAATTGTTATACCAATAACTTATCAGCAATTCCACAGCCACTGTTTTGCATTTATTGAGGAATTGCAGTTTTATAATATCTATGCTTATAAATTTTTTTTTATAGTTTATATTATATTGGGGCAATTCCATGGTGTCGGACGTGACATTCAGACATGTTTAAAAGTGTCGTTTGTTATGAAATAAAGAAGTTTTTGCTAATATACTTTCATTGATAATAATGGTGGTGTGTGCTATTAATCATGTTATCAAGGTTTTTTGTATTTAAAATACTGGCTGCGCTATAACTAAAATTATATGGTGTCAGATGTGACGACGTAAAATTCAAAAACCGTCAAAAACAAGAGCGTCACTAACCAATGTCACGTTGTGACGCGCGTGTTTTGAACTATATCTGTAAAAATGTGACTAAAAATTATAAAAAATATAGTTTTTATAATACAGTTAGGTTATTGCAATACCATAATCAAGTTTATTTTTTATATTTAAAATGTAATTACAGCAAACTTTTGTTCTCTCGATTAAAAACGCATTAACGCAAGTTATGGAACTGCTGTCAAAACGAATAACGTTACATTATATCGTTATAATATTGCATTTAGACTGAAGTGTGTTTAGTCCAAACGCAATAAAGCAAGGGGAAAAAAAAACCTATTGTTTTAATGATGCCTTTTCTCTTTTAGACAAGGTGTCTAAAAGAGAAGAATTGCCCCAGATATGGCAATCAGTATTCCATACAAAGTCGAATTTGAGATTTATAGAGATGGAGAATAGAATCCGGAGTAAGTAAGTGTCAAGCTCGATAAAGAGATGCAACTTTAGCAGATGCTAATTTTGCAATAGGTTTGATATATGGTTTCCAAGAAAGATTAGATTTAAGAGTTAATCCTAGATGATAAAAAGTGGATGACTCATCGAGTACATTACCGTTCATAAATATAAATATATGATAAGATCTAAATTGTTGCGATAAAGTTTGGCTGAAAAAAACTTTAGAATTGTCAAGAGCAATGGCCTTAACCTCTCCACCTTTATCTAATGCACAATAAAACCTATCGGTTATTATTGTTAGCAAATCAGCTGTAGAACGAGAAGATCAAAATCCATATTGATGATCAGAAAGTAAGTTATTAGAATCAAGATGAGAGATTAAGTGTTTGTTGAATAGTTTTGAAAGTATAGACGACAGCTCCGGAGAACATTTCTGCAAGACTATAACAGGTATGTTGTCCGGGCCAGCGGCTGTAGAAGAGTCTAAGCATGAAATCACTTTAGATACAGAATCTGGAGTGATGCGAATGTCAAGCAATGGATCAACCTGTTTGTTGGCTATATCAGGTAGAACACAACTAGTGGAATCAAGAGATTATATTGATGAAAAGTTCTCAGCAAACAATTCAGCTTTGTCTTTAGGTAAGGTGACTAAGTCTGAACCATATAAGAGAGATGGAATAACAGATTTGCCCTTATTATTGATACTATTAAAGATTGTCTTGAGGTCACGAGAGCCTAATTTCTTTGATGAAATACGAGATGACCTGAGAATAGCGGGCTTTGGCATTAGACAAAACTTTTCTAAATCTATCTTCAAAATCTAATCTAAAAGTTACCTTATAAACTACTTTGAAGTCAGAGCTAGATCCACATTTAATTAAAATGAAAAGAGCAGAATATTCTAAAAAGTATGAATGTAAAGTTTCAAAGAATTTGTTTGAAAATTTGTTTGAGAACACTAGTTAGGTGTTTCTATTTGTAAATAGTTTTCTGTCTACAATATATTTACCAGATATATCAACAGTTCTTACCATCTTGTAAAAATAGAATGAAGTGCATATTTATCTAGACGAGCACAATAATTTCAAAAGTAGTATTTGAACACTTTGAGAGATTTAAGAAATGTATTTGAAAGAATGAACCCAAGCTGCTATGATTTACTAAAAGATTTATACTAAGTTTCAGAGATCTTGGTTCAAACATTACTCCTAAAGTTTATATAGTGGAGCAGCATGACAAAAAGTTTATTGTTATTGAAGGAGAAAAGTTTGTATTTAAAAAATCAACGGTTTATATTTTAACTATTCTTATAAAAATCTTTTTCTTAAATACTTTAAATGAAGGTTTAGGGTATTGTATTGAGCAATCATTGGGAAATAGTTTTGGTAAAAATGCAAGGGAGGATTACACAACGCCAATTTCAATAAAGTTTTGTGAAGCTGTCTGTATGTACAACATATATATATATATATATATATATATATATATATATATATATATATATATATATATATATATATATATATATATATATATATATATATATATATATATATATATATATATATATATATATATATAAATTAGTAAAAACCACTTATCTAACTGTTATCTTCTACTTTAAGTTTCACCATTGCTGGATCATCAGGAAGAGTACTATAAAGTGTATATATATATATATATATATATATATATATATATATATATATATATATATATATATATATATATATATATATATATATATATATATGTATATATATATATATATACTTTATAGTTTTAGTTAAAAAAAATACTCCCAAATTTAAAACTATAAGCTAAACCCCTGTATTTCTGTAAAATTGCTTTAATTCCCTCATTTAAAAAAACATAGTAGGTCAAACAACCAAACAAATTACTTATCGCTATTTGATCTCCTCGTTAGGGTCTGAAGGTGGGTCAGAGGGGCTAAATTTTTAGTTAAAACAAGTTTTGCAAGTAATTTTTCTCAAAAAGCTATAAACAAATTATTTAAATTTTGAAAGTTTTGGAATGTGTATATGGACTGCTACCAAAATCAAAAAAAAAAAATTTCATGGGATAAGATGTAAGGTCTTAGATTACCTTCAGGGTACCCGTGAGTTGCTTAGTACAAAACTGCTGGTTTACTTTTCGTTAGTTCGATTTTTAAATTATGGTATTCATATATATATGAATACGAAAATTACTAAATGAATACACAAATACTATATTGTCTTCAGTTAATATAATATATATATATATATATATATATATATATATATATATATATATATATATATATATATTTGTTAATTATACTTTGCTATTATATTTTTTTTTGGTTTATAAATGTTTTTATTTCCAGTTTTAAAGAACATTGGAAATTTATATCTTAAGTTCTTTTTTACCAAGTATAAAAACTTTTTAATTTTACTTTAAAATATTTTTATATATAAGGTATATAAGGTATATATATAGGTATATATTGGTAGGTATATAATCTTTTTAGAATAACATAAAAAATAATATTTTTAACTTCAAGATTTTACGCTATTGTTGAAGTGAGATTATGTAATTAATATATTATTGAAAGTATATGTGCCACCAGTTGAACGTTAGCCTTGCAAATTAATTTTATCATATCAGTCAGTTACTTTATTAACTTTGTTAATAAAGTAACTGACTGTTGTTAAAATGTTTCTCAGGATTTTGCCTGAAGTTTGTGTAACTGAGTAGCCATTACCCTAAAACTCATTACCTACCTATAATGATTTTTTTGTCACATTTAACAATGCTTTAGTTTATTTATATCAATTATTTACTTTTTCACTTGATAATGCCTTATTTTCATCTATTTTATACAGAATTTTACAAATAAAAATAAATTATATAAAATATTATTATATTTGAATAAATTGTCTTAAAGTAATTGTCTAAATTTTATCAAGAGTTCTTGTTTTTCTGATGAGACGTACGGAAAATTTTTCTCTTTCAATCACAACCATATTTCATTTCGAAACGTTTTTTACAATGACGCACCCATTTCACAACTGATAGTAGAAGGGTTGATTCTGTAACTTACAGCAATATTACACTGAGCATCTCTTGTTACTAGAAACCTAAGTGTTACAGCAAACCGTTCACTTGGACTTTTTTTTTCATTTTTGTTTTAGGTGCGCCAAGAAGACCTTACGGTCTTGTCACAGAACATCACGGTAGAGCATTTAAATAGGAAGTTCACGCCTCCTTCCTTACCAATGAGGCTAAATATGTCCAGAGCTTTCTTTTAACCACGGATCTCTTGCTTATAAAGTAAGCGCTCTAACCATCAAATCAACAACAACTTTTTCTAATCAACAAGTTTTCCAAAAAGTACATCAACAGTTCACTGTTGGAAATTAAAATGTTGACAAAAAGTTAGCGTTGTTTACTTAAACTCAGTTTACTAGGACTATATATATATATATATATATATATATATATATATATATATATATATATATATATATACAATTTATAGTTTCAGCAGTATTTAAATAGTATAATTTTACAATTTTCGTGAAGTTATACATTTAAATACATTAACAGATTTAAAATAAAACTAATGATATTTAATCTTTAGAAATAGATAAAGATTTTTCTTGTGAAAAAATAATTTTTTTCAATTTTTGTTTAAAATTAATTGAAAAGTTGATATTACGAATAACTATTTTATTCCATAGGTTTAGGACCACAAAAAGCAATACAAAATTGATTATACTTATTTCGACAAAAAAGAGCATTGAGATAATTAACAGTACGTAAATCATATTTAATTTTGGGTTTTAAAATACAAAGATTTTGGAATACACAAGGAGATAAGTTATCTTTACATTTAAACCTAAAGCATAAAATGCCATAAATGTTTAGTTGGTAAATACTTAAGACTTTCATTTCTTTCAGAAGTGGTTTAGAGTGCGTAAAACAGTTTTTAAAATTTATTGCGCGAGCTGCGTGTTTCTGATAATGATAAAGAGATTTAAGTTTTATTTTATTATTGCTACCCCATACGATATTTGCATACTTGATTTGGCAATTAACAAAGGAATAGTATAACTGTGTTAATTGTTGTTTATTTAATGTCTCTTGCTCTATATATAATACCAATAGATTTTTAAGGAGGTACTGTCATTGTGATTTTTCCAGAATAGATTTTCATCAATATATACTCCTAAAAATTTTATAATTTTCTCTCGTTTAATAACTATATTGTCAATAAAAAGGTCTGATAGTTCTGTTATTAAATTATTATGGTTTTTAATAAAATGAAAAGAAACCGATTGAAGGAATCAGCAATGGAAAATGCCTTCATGAATGTTAAAGAAAAAAAAAGGTTTTATCCTGAAAACATATTTAACTTTGATGAATTAGGGTTAAGTACTGTGCAAAAAAAAAAAACGAAAAATTATTGGCCACTAAAGGACGAAAACAAATAGGGGCACTAGTAGTGCAAAGCATGATCGACAATTGACTGTAGTATGCTGTATGAATGCAATAGGAATATTTCTACAACCAGTTTTTATTTTTCATAAAAAAGATTCACAAAATAAGTTGGCAGTAAAGCATTTTTCCAAGAAAAAGGGTGGATGAATAGTAAGATTTTCTTAAAACATTGAAAAATAACAAAAAAATTCTACTAATAAATGGCCATATTCGTTATGAAAGATTGGTAGTTTTGGCTTATGCAAAAGAAAGTGACATTGTAAAGTTCTGTTTTCCCGCACACTGTACGCACCGTGTTTAACCACTTGATGTTGGATTTTTTTTGGTCCTTTGGCTGATAAATTACAATCAAGGGATTCAGACATGGCTAAGGAATTATACAGGTAGAGTAACACATTTTCAGGTTCCTGGTCTTTTAAACAATGGATATTTAATAAATGCAACATCAGTAAAGTTGCGCATGCTTTTGCTAAAACCAAAATATATCCTTAAGATCCAAATATTTTTGAAGAATGGATATTGGCATCCTGATTAACAACAGAATAAGCTGAGCGAATTAATAGCATTGATAAAACACAAGAGCTTGAAAAATCAACACATTTAGAAATCAGCTCTCCCACATATGCTTTCACCAGTGCCAAAACCTCTCTTTCGATGCAAGGACTAAGATCGAGTATGCAGGAGTTGTTTCCCTTGCTTATAGTGACTCTTAAAACTTTATTTAAAAAAACACGAAAACGAGAAAAAACTGGGTATCTGAAAACTACTCCAAATATTCAAGAATGAAAAGACAATGCTAAAGAAAAAAATGATGACTTAAAAGGAAAATGAGATATTGTAGTTAAAAAGGAAAAAATTGTTAGAAAAACTAAAAGTAAATTATATCTTGATAAATACTGCAGTGAAAAAATAATACGTAACAATGTAACTGATTTTGTGTCTGATATAAGGGATGTTTATTTTGGGATGAACTTTATTTACAATCTTACTCTAAAAAACCTTAGATTCACTTTCAAAAATGCAACTCTAGGTGGCATAGCTTATGTGCAGGTATAAGTAAAAAAAGAAAAAGATTTATATGTGAACAAAGTTGCTGTGTTATTGTTGATAACAAGCAAAAATAATTATTTTTCTTTCAGTTTATTTAAAGTATGCCATCATAAGAGCACTTGATTGCCTATGAAGGCATACTAAAAATTTTTTTATTAGGAATAACTTCTTAAAAAGCAAAACAACGAAAAACTCAGAGTGTTATAATTATTATACATATTGAAAGGAATGCCTCAATATCAAAATTTTTATTTAATTTTAGGTAATCAGGATATTAAATTATCAAGCGTTTAAGTTAAGTATGCCATCCTAGGCGTCTTTCCCCTAGGTGATGTCCAACAAGTATGCCTTAGTAATAAAATAAGTTTTGAAATCTTTAAGAACGAAAAAAGAGAATCCGCTTTGCGGTTTTACTTTTTACCTTGTAACAATGTTTACAGTAGGTGATTAAGAAAATAATGATACCATAAAATGCAAAATTTTTTCAACAAACTTACCGGTTTTAAAGAAAATCAGCCTTTACAGTAAAGTTGGAAATTAATACACATTAATACTCAAATACTGTTGCTATAATGTTTTATATGGAAATCATTTGAGCATGTTGTAAACATTTTGCAAAACCTTGGTGTTTAAAAAAAATTGATTGTTTAACTTAAAAACCTTACGAAAACACATGAAGTGTTGATATGCAGCAACAAATAATTTAATAAATGCTTGCTGATCCTTAACAAAGTTTTGCAATAATTCGATGCACTATTTACACAGTGTACTGGCAATGGAAAGCTATTTTATTTCGTTTTTATTAAAGCAGTCATTTTTATATACTTTTTTTAATAATCTTAAGTAAATAAATTTCTTTCTTTTTTCTTTTTAAGAACCTTATGAAAAAACAATATATAGAGTCTAATCCAGTTTAAGCCAGTTGAGGGCAGTTTTGACGTCTTTGTTACCGAGATGTTTTTTTATTATAATAGTTTAGAATATCATATTAAAAATCATTTCTATTTTGAACTTTTTACCCGAGTTTTCTGTCTAGAAACAATGAATCTCACTAAGTATTGATTTCACAAAAACTGAAACATCCAAACACCTAAATTTCTTTTTGTGCTTATTGAAAAATACGCTTCTAGATAATATTTCTTCTGACTTTTTGTCTGACCTCCATAAGTTCAAAAAGTCAGACGAAATATCGTCTGATGCATTTCATGCACACATTAACGCCATCAACTCTAAATTAGCTAACTGGCTTTTTGAAGCTAGAAAATATTATAACAAAAAAACTTCTCAAGTTTTATCTTTATGGATCACTACATACATTAACATAGCATGAAGAATCGCACACAAAATTAAGTTAATGTTCCTTTATCTTTAAGTAAATTATAATAAATTATAATAAAATAAGTTAATGTCCCTTTATGGCAAAAGCATTCCCTTAAAATAATTTATCGTAAAAATAAATTTAACCATGATAAATCCCAATTAAAAAAAAATAAAAGCGTTAACTTTTTTTTAATTTGGATTTATCATATTTTAATAATAATTTACTAAATTATTATTATTCATGTTGGAACTATTGGAGTTATATTGAAAACAATTGCAGAAAAACAACTACTGTTGTTGAATGAATTTATTTAGAAACATTAACAATATTTAAGGAAAAAAAAAGTTTGTGGTTCCTTTACTACAACTGATCTGAGATTATACAAATTCGTCGAGTTTTTAAAGTTTCTAAGTAATTGTGGCAATGGGGCAATAGAGCGTTCCTTTGAAATATTTTTTCTGGCTAGGATGACGAAAGCTGATTTTTCTTAGCTCAACTCATTGGTCTTTGCTTGCACTTCTTTAATAACGGCTAAGTAATTCTTTTTACTACGAGCTTACAGTTATAAAAAGTTTAATGGTTCTGATGCCAGCTAATATCAAAATTTCCGAAACCTGTGTTCGACAGAAGAAACTTTCTAAAACATTTCATAAATAGATAGTATAAATTTAACTAAAAATAGTTTTTTTTTTAAGGTATATTGCAAAATATTTAGCTGTTTGCGAAAGTTTAATCATTATAAAAAACAAAAGAACCCTATTATATTTTTATCGATTACAGATTACATTTATACGTCCTATGCCGAGCAGGGCGTAAAATTGCAAAGGAATATATTGTACAAACTCTGCATTTGGTAACTTATTGGTCAAAGGATGAATGCAATATAAAATACTTTATTCAATTAATTGTTTCCTTTATGTTATTGCTAGCAATACTAATTAACATTCACTATCATACAAAACCTTAACCTAAGCCTACATTTTTAATAGCAGATAATGAAAACGGTCTAACTTATTCTAACGGCCTTTATTCTAATTTTTTGCGTTCTTTTCCTTGTATTCTGTTTTTGCGTTTCTTTGTTTTTTTGTACTGTGTTATGTATACATAACACAAATAAATAAATTTACTTTTATCTTAAAATTGAATTTTTAAGATAAAAGTAAAACTATTAAATTAGTCTAGGAACTGAATTATTATAAATAAAAAACTTTGCACAAAAAC
Source organism: Hydra vulgaris (assembly GCF_038396675.1). Taxonomy (NCBI): domain Eukaryota; kingdom Metazoa; phylum Cnidaria; class Hydrozoa; order Anthoathecata; family Hydridae; genus Hydra; species Hydra vulgaris. The sequence continues at coordinate 13,970,482 of NC_088924.1, read as the reverse complement.
AATGAAACAACAAACGTAGCAATAAGAAGAGAATAAACACAGCAATCTATGATTGGGAGCGATACATTAAAACCTGTGATTTTTTTACAATAGATTCCGCATATTAAACACGTTCTACTTATAAACATTAGTGCGCAAAGCATTTAGAAAAACATATTTCAACATTAACGTTTGATTTGAAATGAGATTTTGAAAGAAAACACGTTTATCCATATGTAATTATTATACAAAGTCACTCCTTTAACATTTTAGCATAATTTTTTTTATAACTACGATGCTTCTGATACAACCCGTCATTTCGATAGGAACAAAAGTCCCATACACATATTTTAAAAATGTCACACGCCCGAATGTATTCGCTTGAAGATAGGGTCTATTTATTATAAGATCTTAATTTATAACTTAGCGCAATATACTGCCGTGATAAAGACACAGTATCTGCAAAATATTCATTTTAATGTTATATACATACACATCTATGTACACAACATAAATCTTAGCTTCGAGTATGTCATTTTCAATAAATTAAGGATTTACCTAGAAATACTTAACTGATTCTAAACTTTTGCAAGAGACTGTATATGCAAATATAAATACAGGTACTGAGTTCTTTCACTTTCATATGAAGAAAAGCAAATACCTAGCAAGCACATCAGCGTTGAAGTTTTAGGTTGAAAATGGTTGATTTTTGGTTGAAATGAAAACGCAAATCTACGTTGAAACCAAACGTTAGATCAACGTTGAAAACAAACCAAAAATCAACGTTGGTTTAGCGTTGAACTTATATGCGAGTTTTCGTACCTTAAAAGCTTTTTGCGCCTTGACTCTTTAAACCCGCAAAACATTTATTTTGTGTACAATACAGCGTTGGTGAAAAATATCATTAAGAAACAATAATTCTTCAAAAACTTATAATAGATATCATATACCATATATTGTGATATTGTAGCCAAAATCTGATTCTCTGTGACAACACTTGTCTTCTTGGAGTGTTCATTACCAATATCTTCTCTTGTATTTTTTTTTCTGCGTATTTGCATCTTTATCTTATTAATTGTAATAAACAAAAAAAAACGGGTCAGGGTAACAACATCAGTTTTTACCATGTATAACAACATCTGTCCAACAACATCTATAAATACAATGAAGTATAATAATATTTGAAATTTCATTGATGTCTAACAACATCTGTGCAAAAATTAAATGAATATTACAGATGTAGTTACACCTTTTTAATTATCTATGTATAACAACATCTGTGCAACTACATCTGGAAATTCTACAGATGTAGTTACATCTTTTAAATCATCAAAGTGTAATCAGATGTTGTTAGATTAAAAAAAAAATACAGATGACTCGAACAAAAGTGCACAGATGATATTAGCCTACTCCACAGATGTTGTTGCACAGATGTAGAAACTTGTTACCAAAAAAACAACAACAAAAAATAACTGTTGTGACAGCTTTCACTTATTATTATTAATAATAATAGTTAATTTTATATTATATTATTTGTTATTATAGTTTTACAAATAATCTGCCCCTTTGTCATTTTGTAAACGCTGTTAATTATATTATAATTGAAAGCAAATAAAAACAAAAAAATTATTTAAACATTTTTAAAACAAAAATTATACAAAATTAAAATAATTTTCAAAACAATCTTAATAAAATCATGTCATCGTTATCTTTATCCTCAATATCAAAATCATCTGTGTCTTTATCTTCATTTTGATTTAATGCACGTTTTCCACCATCCAATCGATATGATGCAAACTTGAAACAGTCTGCAATATATTTTCGTACATCGTATTACTTTATTTTAAAACATCGGGTAACTGCATCTAAATGAAAACATCTTTAAAGTAAGGTATTCGTACATTTTATAAGTATTATACTTCACATTGTTCACAAGCGAATGTGAACATTATGTGATCCAAAGTGGAAAAAAAAACCAGCTCATTACTGATTCACATCTAATTTACTTCATTGCTGTCCAAGATTTATATATATGTATATATATATATATATATATATATATATATATATATATATATATATATATATATATATATATATATATATATATATATATATATATATATACACACACACACACGTATAACACACACACACACACATTTATATATATATATGAAGAGTCCAGGGGAAAAAACGGCATAGTCACATTTAAAAAGTTTTGAGAAAGTATATATTAATCATTTATAAAAGTTTTCAATTAGAAAATATAAATAAGTTGTAAATTAGAAAAAATTATTTCTTGATTAATTTATCTGAAAATTACATGTTTAATAAAATATTATAAATTTATTAAAAAAATTTTTTTTCCTAACTTTATACTAAAACTTTTATAAATGATTCATAAACACTTTCTCAAAACTTTTTAAATGTGACTATGCCGTTTTTTCCCCTGGACACTTCATACACATATAAGAGTATATATGACTGATCATAAGTTCTTTAAAGATTTTTAGTTACTTACACGTCTAGATTCTAATATTTTAAACTATTTTAAAAAATATTCCTTTTTATGACTAAGTATTCTTAAAGTTTCACAAACAAAAAATTAAGTACCTTTTTGCTAAAAAAGAATAAAAAAAAAAATTCTTTTTTAAAGTAAAGAAGTAGCTACAATAAAGTAATATTTTTAAATAAAGAAAACAAGTTTCGCATCATTTTCTTCCTTTTCTCTTCTTAAATTTTGAGTAGATTTTTTTAAGTTTTAAATTCAACGCGTTTTTCTTTACTCTTCCTTTTCAAACGGCTTCCTTTAATTACTAATCTCATATCATTTTTTTCTTCCTCCTCAATGGTATTATATTTTAAAAATTCTATGAATAATAAACCCCTATGGTATTTAAACTTATAAACTCGTTTGTTAGTTTTATTGTTGAAGGTATTGGTTTGTTTTTTTGCATATGATTTACTATCATCTTTCTTGATATCATAGATCTTTTTTTCTAATTAACTTTATATACAAATCACATCTTACAAATACAAATCACATTTTTGGATACACATTTTATTAACATTAAATCCTTTCACACTTGCTTGACCATGACTTGTAATTAGAACCAAAACTAGAGTATTAGAACAGATTTTAAGTCCTTTGTTTATTGATAGATTTATGAAAAAAGAATTAATCTAGTCTAGTGCTTTCGCAACTGAAGATTTCGCCTTTTTAAAATCCTGAGATAGCACTGCCAACAGATCTGAACATTATGGCAAAACTTTATCTGCTAAAGTTGCATTAATAATCTTCAATGATACTAGATGAGTCAAGAGTTGTTTCATCTTGCTTCATAATTTGACCAGTTGTATAGGGGATATTGAACTTGGATCAAATACATTTGCATTTGTTACCATGCAGTGATGTGATGGAAATTTTTTTTGAGTGATTTTCTCCGATATAACAGTTACCATTATATCTCCAATATAACAATTACCATATTTGAAGTTTCCTTTTTAAACTTTTTTACATCTGCAGATTTTACTTTATCTTTACGTAACAAATTCCCAAGTTTTTCTTAAGTTGAAAATCCAAAATGCAAATCTTTTATCTTTAGATAAATACCCTTATCAGTAAGATCAAGCTGTAATAAGTCAACAACAGAGTTTCATTTAAGAAGAATATCACTTTTAACCAGCTGCATTAAGAATCTACACAATAGCTCCAGATCCTTGCCCAGAAAAGGTAACATTGGGTTATCTGTTAGATATTTTTCAAGATATGGCTGTTAAAGGTTTGCAACATAGCAGAAAAATAAAAGCTTTACTATAAGTAGTTCATCTTCAACTGCTTTTTTTTACAGCCAAATAACTCTTTGAAGATAGCCTTTTAAAAGCTGGTAGATTCTGCCAAAAATCAACTATCTTTATTATACTTGGCCATATCCTTTGAATCATGATGCTACCTGTTAATTCTCGACCCATCTAAAATGCTAAAAATAGTATTAAAGACATTATTAAGACTGACACGAAAATGTAAGTGTTTTTGAAAAGTTATTTGAAACTGTGTTCTCTTACTAATATAGATTTTAAAGACTAAATAAAAACTTTTAAGGACAAAATAAAAAATTAGAACCTTAAAAGACATTCACAAACCTTGTGGAACAGCAGGAGAAAGACTTTAGAATCTGAAACAGAAATATAATCTTCACCTCTAGCAGGAGAACCCTTAAAAAGTTGAAAAAATTCTTTCATGATAGCCTTTAGCCTCCAACTTGTGGTTTCTGTAGCAGTTTGAAAGGCTCCATGAATGATGTGGAGGTTACAACTGCCAATATACACTAATTTACTCAGAACAGCTTCATCTCTTTTCATTTGCATTTCTCTGAAAACTTTCCAGTTCACTTTAGACCATCCATTGATAGTTGTACTTGTTTAGATAAATCCAAATCAGATAAACCATTATTTATTTCATTTTTTCCCAGACCTACGCCTGCAGGCACCATTGTGTCTGAGGAATGATTTGTATGTGCCCCCCACTATTTGACAGTGAAATTTTTTTTCATAAATATTAACTAAAAATATTAAACATTTTGATGTATTTCTTAGAGTTTTATTTTTTTAATGCCTAGGTTTATTAAATACATTCATATGTTTGAGATATTGTATGTGTGAGTGGTTCCTTTGCTGACAGTACTTGTTGCACCTTGTCTAGTTGCGAGCCAGACGCTAGCCTAGAACAGGGAGTGCTATTCGCACATCACTTCATGTACATGCAGAAAACCTGAAGTAGTCACACCTGAAGTGCTCATACCGTCCTGATTAAAAATAGGTGGTGCCTGCCACCCTACCAATATTTAAGAATGTACTCTTGAGTACAAAAAGGTTGGGAACCCCTGATTTATTTTGTTAAGTAAGTCTGGTTCAGTGGCATGTCCAAGAGACATATTATTCCAATATCGCACTTTAATTTTGTTACTAAGTTTGTCCTAAAATCCTAAAGTCCTAAAATCTGAATCTCACTACTAAATCCATCACTACAAAATCTCACTACTAAATCCATCTCAGATTCTTGAATGACTTTATTCAAACTTTGGTTACCCAGCCATTCTGATGCACAAATTTGTAAATTTAAAAGTTCTCTGAAAGTGCAATTCCATAGTTAACAATGTATTTTAATTTACCTTGCCAAGTTCCATGGTAGATGTAATTTTTCTGTCTGGAAAACATACCTAAAATGTTAAAATGAAACACTATTGGTAACAGAGCTGTATCTGTATCCACAAACAACATGCTCAATTATCCATTGAATCTCTGCAATAAGTTTACCTCCATGATAAATAAAAGCCGGGTTTTACGGCTGGGGCTATATAAATATCGGTGCATATTGATATGATATATCAATATGCACCAATGTTTATGCAGTCCCGTCCCTAGAACAGGCCTTGGCCACAGTCAAATACCAGCCCCTGTTGTTTATTATAAATGAAACTGTTGTTTGAGATTGTGTACAAGGAAATTTTATTTGCACCTGCACCTGGTGAACTACTTAATTGAGTGTCTTGCATATTTCAATTGATAATTCAGTGGCATCTTTAGTTTTTGTAGCAAAAAAGTTTTGAGTTCTATTCTTTACATGACTTTTTAAGGCCACAATGCCCATGTTGCTCAATGCTATATCAACTTTGCAAAGACTACATCTTGCTTGAGTGTCCACTGTACTTTTACATATCCATGAACTTAATTCAAAACACGACTATCTTTAAAATATGTTAATTTTATTTTTTTAGACATTTGTAAAAGAAAAATAGCACAAACAATATGTTTTTGATTTAGTCTATATTTTTTGTATAAAACAAAAGAATTTAATGTTTATTTATTTATAACAAATTATTATTTAATAACTTTTATACAACGTTAGGCAAATACATAAATATAATTTACGTGCTATCAATCAGGGTCATGTAAAATACATCAGCTTTAGCAGATATATATTGGGCAAGCTGTTTTAAATCAAGATGACAGGGATGATGTTAAAAAAAAAACTTGGAGATCCATTTTGACAAAATTTAACTGACGCCACTATTATATTAATTAAGTGGCTTTTAAATATTTATATATGTAATTATATATATATATATATATATATATATATACATATATATATATATATATATATATATATATATATATATATATATATATATATATATATATATATATAGACACATTTATATACACGGCCCTCCGAAATAGGGTCGTCATTCGGCAATGCTGAACTAAAAGTGTTTGAGGTCAACCAAATTTTTTCTGCTGACCTCTAACAGTTAAGTTAATGTCGGCAATTTATTGCCGACATTATTTTTCCTAACTCAAAGGGTTGTGTGCATATAAACATACAGTTAATTCCAGATAACTTGAACCTTCAGTGGACCAAGCACAACATTCTGATTAAATGAATTCAACTTGAGCAAAATTGCTCAAGTTGAATTCATTGAATTCATTTAACCAGATACCTGCCTATTGATTACTGCTTGGGCAGTAATCAATAGGCAGGTATCTGGTTGCCTGGGTATCTGTTGACAGCCTTATATATAACATGTTATTTCATAAGCAATTTAAACTATAATAAAAATTACTATTAGCCTAAATTGATTTTGTAAAACTGTCTTTTATAATATGTAGGTTTTGATATGCCTGATTACTTAGTTTATGATTTAAATAGTAAACATCTGACAGAGATTTAACTATTAAAATCATATCTGAAAGTATAATCTCAAAATCATTAAAAGAAAGATGATTTCAACATATTTTTTTTTTAATTTTGAAAACAATGCAGTTTTCCTTAACAACAGTTATAAATTTATATGCTAAATACTTATTAGCTTTCTTTAGTATGAAAAATAACATTAGCTAGCTTCATTTAAACTTATTAGTTTTTTAAAAATAAGCCAAAACTTATTTGGACAGAAACTTGAGCAAATAACTGTTGCCTAAGTTTGTACTAAAACTCAACGAATCATACCTTAGCTATCAAATGATAACCCTAAATGTTAATGAATAAAATATACCTCGAAACACATATAACTTTAAAAAAACTGCTACTATTAGCTTTTTAAAAAACCCTAGAGTTTGCATCGCATAATAAAGAATAAAAATCTGGGTGTTACCAAAATTTGCAACCCACTTGCGGAGAGTCGCAGATCTTTATAGCACTGTGTTTTGATGTTCAATGATATGAAATTTCCCTAATGAAGCAATTTTCATATCTTATTAAATAAGAACTAAAAAAAATAGGACTGACAATTATGTAATCTTTATATTGTAAGTTTTATTTTGTAATATAGTCTTTATATTTTGATTTATTCAGAATAAATTTTATTATTCACATTAAAAAAGAAAGAGTTATCAAGAATTGCTAACAGCATGCTCAAATACGAAATAATATTTCGTAAAAACAGACTTTAAAACAGCAAGAAATTGAGAAAAAAGACAGTTGGAAGAAAGCTGTTTATACTAATTATTGTTGAAATAAAAAATTTATTCAACAATTTAACAACTAAGCAACTCGATAATTTAGATAATATAGTGTTTAAATATTTTTGCAGAAATATGTGCCATGAATGGTACAATACTGAAATATCTAAGACAGTTATGTATGACAGCAAAATAGAAAAATTAAAAAAAAACATACACTAGTTGTTACTTGCATAATGTTCATATAACGATTTATGTTAATATATGCATTTTATAACCAAATAGTGTTTTCGTTATTTATGTTTAAACTCCATTACAGTTGAACAACTAGGCATTAACAATAAATATATAATAAAATTATTTTTGTTTTTTAGAGATCATTATTTATTGGCTCCTCTTCCTTTGCCTGAGTATTATATAAGTATTATATTATACGACATAACAAAATGGATACATTTAAAGTTGATTTTATTGTATAGTGACTCTTACAAAAAAACTATAGACCTCTAAAAATGGCTGCAGCTAAAACTTAGAAAAATGTGCCTCCACTTCAAACCACCGGTAACCTAGGATCAACACTCATTTTAAAAAGATTTTTTTTCTTCTAATTTAATAGACTTTATTACAGTGATTTCATAAAAAAAAATAGTTTTGGTTTTTATAATTTTTTATATTGAGAACATGCACCATCACTAAAATAAATGCAATAATTAAAGTAAGGCAACAACTCTTTTGTTTTATTACTTCATAAATGAAACGATGAATTGAGTTTTTTGCAAATGATCTGAAATGATACAAACACTTTTACATTTTATGTAAAATATGATTACTTGGTAATGATTAAATATGATTACTTGGTAATTCATTTTTGGCTATATAATGGTGGTCTCTTATGTGGTCTATTTGTTGACAAGCATTTTCAATAAAATCATACATAGGAAGAGTGACTGGAACTAAATCATGTTTTTTGTTGGCTTTTTGCCACTGATTAAAGATGATATCTTTCATGCTATGTCTATCAAATTAAGCAGTAAGATACTCTTTTAGTGTGTTGGTATCTGGGCAGTTATTACAACTGTGCAGCATGCAGTCTTGATTTGTTTAGTCACATACAACTAATGTCAAGAGGTCTTTATAGTCTGAAATATCTGGTATTTGTAATGCTAAAAGTATTGCGTTTTGGTGGTACTCACAACACATACTTAATGGAGACCTGAAGCACCTCCAATAGGAATACACCACTTTGGTCTAAGTTTTTTAGCAAAAATTATTTCAAAGATTCAACGTTTATATTGATTGTTTATTACATAATAATATTATTTATTACATAATCAACATTGCATTATGTTGTCAAATAACTCTTATAACTTGGTATAAGTTGTAATCTAAATTTGAAAATGATAATCAAATAAGTCAAATTAATGAGGAAGGGTGGAATCGTGAATGTATTGAAAAAAAGTTATAAAATTTATAGTCATGATATTAAATATTTGATAAATTAGACTTCAAAACTTTCATTTCAGTTTTACCTAATAGGCTACTAATAAGTTTTATGTGAAAACATTAAAAACTAAATTTCAGTTTTTATATGTGCATGTTTAGTGGTGTGTTTGGGCATAAAGGCACTTCAGACATAATCACATAATACATCAGACATAAAACCAGACACACCATATAAGGAGAAGTGTTCAATTACAATTGTTTTCTAAGTTCTGGGAAAAAATGTGAATGTTAAAAAGTTAATAATCGGTAGAGGGGGGGGGGGGGGGCGGGCAGGAATACATACTTTGTATTACAATATATAATACAAATTAAAGTACAACAATAACTTTATTTTTATTGTTTGTAATGCATTTTTTGGTAATTTTCATTGTTCTGATTTTGTAACTTTCCCACGATTACTCACAATTTTTTTTTTCTGAAATCACTGTAATAAAGTCTATTAAATTAGAAGAAAAAAAAATCTTTTTAAAATGAGTGTTGATCCTAGGTTACCGATGGTTTGAAGTGGAGGCACATTTTCCTAAGTTTTAGCTGCAGCCATTTTTAGAGGTCTATAATTTTTTACTGAATTGCATCTTATCAGTAAATTTCTAAAAACTTAGAAGCCTACCATATTTAGAAAATAAAAAAATATTTCTTTTCACTTCTTAAACTGCAGGTTTTGTATATTGACTAATCAAAAATCAAATTTTTATACTTGCAAACAATTTTTTCGGTTTTTTAGGTAGCCATTATGGAAATAATGTGACATTCAAGAATTTAATGTCAAAGTTTTATTAAAGTAAGTCTAGAGTTGTATACAATAAAATAACCTAGAAGCTTTTCTGAAATTTTGATTTTAAAATATAGAGCTTCAAAGAATGAACAAATCATGTTTTTGCTACTAAAGTTTTTATTTTTGGAAAAATCAGAAATTTCAAATGACCATATCTCATGAACCACAAAAGATTTTATGCTGAAATTTTTAGGAATTGCTTTTCTCATTGATATTAACAAACCCACTAAGTTTCATCAAAATCTGTTGAAATCCTAAAATTTTGGTCCATTTGACTTGGAATGACCCTAGTCTATTTTTTGCTTTTATAACTATAAGCTTTAAATCTTCGGTCTGTTCTATTACGCAAGCCATGTTTATTTTATTTAAAATATAAAACCTAAAAATAAATAAATTAGGAAGACCTTTTTAGGGTCTATAAAATTTTAATTGCTACTGCATAGGATTAATGTTAGAAAGTACTAAATAGCTGTTGGATATATGAATGTTAATGGATGGAATTTAGATGTTAATAAATGTTAGAAAGTATTAAATAGCTGTTAGATATACGGATGTTAATCGATGGATGTTAGATAAAAGATGTTACTAAATGTTAGAAAGTACTAAAAAGCATTAATGTAAGAAAGTAACTCAAAAAAAAAAAAACATTGACATAAGGTTGTAATTTTTAACATTAAAACAACATTGAAATTTAGATAGTTAAATATCAACAAATCTCAATGTTGAAATAACAGTAGGTGCTTGCTGGGTACTGTGTTTGTAAAAAAATAAAATTAAATTACTATTTCAGTATTTTTAACTTTTTATATTTATTTTAGACTCCTAAAAACAAAAAGTTTTAATATTTTCAAACAAAGAAAGTTGATAATAATAAAAAACAATGTTTCATTCTAAAAAACTAATAATTAAATAATTGATGTATTATATATTTTTCAAAACATAAACACGATACCGTTGAAAGCAGCATTTAAATTTTAGTTGACTAAAACCACTAAAATTTAGTCTAATATATTTCTTCATTCTACTACACCTAGTTTAATTAAGAATATACACAAATGGAAGCATAATAATATTAACTTGCATTTTAACTTCCATAAAAATTTCCATTTGTGTTTATTCTTAATAAAACTAGATGTAGTAGAATGAAGATCTTCATTCTAGTAGAATGAAGATCTTCATTGTCTTAAGACATGCTTTTGTATTAAATAAAATGAAAATGTAAGAAATGCAAATTTTTAAATAATATAACCATGTCACACATTCAAGTTATCAAAAAGTTCCATTGACGTATGACCTAATTTTTTGCGTTCCATAGTTGTACTAGAAGTTTCGAATATATGATCTATGCAACAGAACTTTCCAGATAGGCTACAATTTTTAAAATTCATCCAATCATAACAAGCAGAATTTTTATAAACCAATCAAAAATGACTTGTTTCTCGAGGAAGCGTTAATACGGTGCCATTTGGTAAACCTATAAATTCTACCTGTCTTTACTCTGTAGCAGATCAAGTAATTCTTCGAAACTTGTAAAGTGCTCTAAGAAGACTTCTTGTGAAATACGCTCTACATTAAAAAATGGTTGAAGGTGGTGAAATTGAAACTTTCGCTTTTCAAGCAGAGATAGCTCAGCTAATGAGCTTGATTATTAACACGTTTTACTCTAACAAAGAAATCTATTTGCGAGAGTTGATTTCTAATGCTTCAGATGTAAGTCTTATCATGGCTATTTCTATGCTCTTAGATTTTTTTTTGTCATTTCACAATACTAAGATTCGTATATTATGCTTTCATGTTGTAGGCGTTAGACAAAATCCGTTACTTATCACTAACCGATCCGGCTGTTTTGGATTCTGGAAGTGAATTAAAGATCGACATTATTCCAAATAAGGAAGAAAAAACCATTACTATTTTTGACACCGGTATTGGTATGACAAAAGCAGACCTTGTCAACAATCTTGGCACAATTGCTAAATCAGGTACAAAAGCATTTATGGAAGCTCTTCAAGCTGGAGCAGATATATCAATGATAGGACAGTTCGGTGTCGGGTTCTATTCAGCATATCTGGTTGCTGATAAAGTGGAAGTGATAACTAAAGTAATTTCTAATCTAATTTTAAAAGTCTCTATCATGTTATAAAATAGCACCTTTTTATTTTCACATGTTTTTCTGTTTTGTTTTGTTTAACGTTCTGTTTAAAAAGTTTCATTAACGTTCTGTTTAACAAGTTTCTGTTTAACAAGTTAACGTTCTGTTTAACAAGTTTCAATTTGCCTTGTGTACATGTTATTGTATGTTATTTGTAAAGAGTGCTATAAATTTACGTTATGATATTTACGCCATAGTGTAATATTTTAAACATATCTCTTTAGAACAATGATGATGAGCAATATATATGGGTCTCATCCGCTGGTGGCTCATTTACTGTACAAAGAGACACAGTCAATGAACCTCTTGGTAGAGGAACAAAAATTATACTGCACATGAAAGAAGATCAGCTAGACTTTTCTGAAGAAAAAAAAGTAAAAGATATCATTAAAAAACACAGTCAGTTTATTGGATATCCAATCAATTTGAGAGTTCAGAAAACTAGAGACAAGGAGGTAACATTAAATTTAGCTAGAAAATATATTTTTTTAAATTTAGCTAGAAAACATACTTTTTTAAGTAAATGTAGTAAATTATGTAAATATTAGAAACGTATTCTATTTAGAATTCATTATCCAACTTCTTAGTTTTAAAATTTGTCAAATAATTGTTTCTTTTTCTAAGGTTTCTGATGATGAAGCTGAAGATGAAGAGAAGAAAGATAAATCTGAAGAAAAAATGGAGGATGAAGATGAAGATGAACCTAAAATAGAAGATGTTGGTGATGATGCAGAAGCTGAAAAAAAAGACAAAAAGAAAAAAAAGAAAATAAAGGTACAGTCACCTTATGAGTTCTTAATTCTAATAATATGATTGTAATTTTTAAAAATCTCTTGAATTTATATTCTAAAAACATTTTAATTTCTATTTTCAATTTTTTGGTAAACTTTTTATTTGTGTAGGAAAATTATACTGAAATGGAGCAACTCAACAAAACTAAACCCCTGTGGACTAGAAACCCAGATGATATTAGCTCTGAAGAGTATGCTGATTTTTACAAAAGTTTGACGAATGATTGGGAGGAGCATCTTGCAGTAAAGCATTTCTCTGTTGAAGGTCAACTTGAGTTTAGAGCAATCTTATTTGTTCCCAAGAGGGCTCCATTTGACTTGTTTGAAAATAAAAAACAAAAAAATTCAATTAAATTATTTGTCAGAAGAGTTTTTATAATGGAAAATTGCGAGGAAGTAATGCCTGAATGGCTCAACTTCGTCAAAGGTATTTAAAAACTTTTTTGTTTTTTTCTTTGAATTTTCTGTTAACATTGATGACAATTGAGGCTTAATATATGAAGAGTTTAGCTCTAATGATCTTCAATATATCTGAGTTAACTGAATTAAGTAAATATGATGTTAAATTTTTTTATTTAAGTAAGCACTTTAAATGTTCCTCATTACTTTAGTGTTTGTTTCTATCTATAAATGTCATGTTTTAATAGTTTTGTTTTAATTATTGATTAATATTGTATAATAGGTGTGGTTGATTCTGAAGATTTGCCTCTTAATATTTCCAGAGAAATGTTGCAACAGAGTAAAATATTAAAAGTTATTCGTAAGAACCTTGTAAAAAAGTGCTTAGAACTTTTTGTTGAGATTTCAGAGGATAAAGATAATTATAAAAAGTTTTATGAACAATTTAGTAAAAACATTAAGTTAGGTATACACGAGGACTCTCAAAATCGTTCTAAAGTTGCTGATTTATTGAGATATCATTCTTCAGCGTCTGGTGATGATATGACATCCCTAAAGGACTATGTTTCTCGTATGAAAGAGAATCAAAAAGACATTTATTATATAACTGGAGAAAGCAAGGAAATTGTTTCAACTTCTGCTTTTGTTGAGAAAGTTAAAAAGAAAGGTTTTGAAGTTCTATATCTAATTGATCCAATAGATGAGTATGCTGTTCAACAACTTAAAGAATATGATGGTAAAAAATTAGTTTGTGTTACTAAAGAGGGATTAGAATTACCAGTTAGTGATGATGAGAAGAAGAGACAAGAAGAATTAAAAGCTAGTTTTGAGGAGCTATGCAAGGTATTTATTGATATTTTGTTTTGTGAAATTATTAAGGAGATAATAACTACAAAATATTATAGAAAAGTATGTTTTTATTGATTTTAATTTTTTGTTGATGGCATTGACTTGCATTTTAGGTTATAAAAGATATATTAGATAAACGTGTTGAAAAAGTCACTGTCTCTAATCGCTTGGTTGATTCACCATGTTGCATTGTTACTAGTACTTATGGATGGTCAGCAAATATGGAAAGAATCATGAAAGCGCAAGCGCTTCGTGATACAAGTACAATGGGTTACATGGCAGCTAAAAAACATCTTGAAATAAATCCAGAGCATAGTATAATGGTTGCCCTTAAAAAGAAAGTTGATGCAGATAAAAATGATAAATCAATAAAAGACTTGATCGTTTTGTTATATGAAACATCGCTTCTGTCGTCAGGTTTTTCGCTTGAGGATCCTCAAAATCATGCTGCTCGCATTCATCGCATGGTCAAACTCGGTTTAGGTGTTGATGAAGACGAAAGTGGTAAGTTATTTTTGGCTTTTTTGTCTAGTGTGTAACGCAGTTGTAATCAACTATAATAGTAGACTGATATAATCCATTATTCGATTATTATAATTCATCTTTTGTATTATAGCCGTAGAGGAAATGGCAACAGACGATGTGCCACCTCTCGAAGGTGATTCGGAAAAGGATGAAGATAAAGCCAGAATGGAAGAAGTTGACTAAAACGCTGCCTTGCGAAATGTAATTCTAACTTGGTCCCCTAACTTCAGATACAGTTTTAAGTTAACCTGAAGGCGAGATTTAATAATTCGTTTTATTAGTTTCGCGTGTAAATAAATAAATAAAATAGATGTTTTTATAATCAGAAAACCAACCGATACATTGCACTACCAAATAAATCAACCTGTATCTAAATTGTATCTAATTGTAATCTTGTTTCTATATTGTAATGTAAAAATCTAAAACGAAAGATATTTTTATAAACTAATTTTGTTTTTACTTTTTTATTTCGGTATCGAGTTAACTCGGTATAATTCAATGCAAAACAGTAATGTTTATTTTAGCAGAAAAAAATAGCTTTGTTAACTAAAATTTGCGAAAACCTTATACTCCTCGTATGTATTTAACGTTTTTGCTTAAGGCTCAAATTTACTGACCTAAACCAGCACGTATCGCGATGCTTAAAAAATAAAGAACATAAATTCCAGCAAGTTTCACTTGGTTTCTGCTATCCAAACAAAATTGGCAGTGTCTACGCGTCCGGCGACCGGACAAATATCTTTTGCACTATTTGTCCGGCGATGTATCACGTGACTAAACGGACCTATAGCAACGGATATATTCGTCCGGCGAGCGTACCACGTGACCAACCGGACAAACAGTGATAGGGATATACGTCCGGCGAGTATTTACGTTAGGTTACGTCTAGCTACACTTGCCGGATTACAAACTTGACAGCTATTCTTCTGGCGGATATAACACTGTCGGGCAGATGCTGATATTATCCTGAATAAAAAATCTACTGAATATAAAGCTCAGAATATAAAGAGTTAATAGAAAAGCATTATTAAAAAAAAAAACACAAATCTGAAATTGATTTGCCTTTTTTTCTTATTTATTGATTGCGTAAAGATTATTACACAACATAGCTTAAAATTGAATAATTTGAGGGAAGAAATAGCTCTGGAATAATGTCTCATACAATACGTATGTCTTGTCCATAAAACTGTATGTAACTAAAGTCCTTGGACTATGATCAAACATTAGTTTTGGCCTTACCTTTACAGCCTCAGGCGAAATTTTAAAAACAAATACCATATATAGGTGAAAATGATAGCCGATAAAGACTTAATTTGGTTCAGTTACTTAAATTTTCAGTATTTCGTTACGGAAGTTTTTATAACGATATGCGAGCAGACTACCAATAAATGATAGTCGGAAATTCAAATTGGAAAGTTCTCAAATTTCTTTCAAAGATCTTACGGAAGGTAATTATTGCTAAGCTATCTATCTCGAAAGACAAGGGTAAGGGAACCTTTTTATTACTTGATGAGAATTTTATTTTAAAAATGTTATATCTTGCAACATAATTTGAAAATGCAATAGGCGAAAAGTATAAACAAGCGGCATAGCGCATCAAAAGAATTTGCAAACACTGGCAAAATAGCAAACGTAAAAATTATAATACATTCAGCAACTGATATGTATACACTCGCAGAATAATGTTCACTAATAGGTTTAGGGCAGTTATAAACGTTTAACGCACTCTAAAAATACTAAAATTGATTTCTTTAACGATTGTTATATTGTACCTTATTGCAAATTTGTAATCTTAATTTATTGAGAAAAAGGATTTATTTGATCAAAAAGTAAAATAAATCAGCATGTGCAGACTTTAGCTGTAATGAGCATAGTTTACATCAACACAATTACACACATAAAAACCATAACAAAAGCAACCCTTAGGATGTGTGTGTTCACATTGCCTAATTAATGGATCATACGGAATTTACACAATATGCCGTTCACCATGCAACTATGTTACAAGGGCTCTTGTCATGTTGTAGAGGGTGATTAAAGATCCAAAAGGTGTCATATATGTTTTTATAATTAAATTAAATTTCTTTATATCGATTTTCTTGAAAACTGTTAAAATTTACTTAAAAATTTTTTAAAATACCTCTTTCATATCATAAAAACTTAGATTATTAAATATTACGTACCAAACAGCCTTAGGACTTGTTTTAAAAATTCTGCTCTTAAGAGCAGAATTTTCAAAACATTAAAATACAAATATAAAAATGTAAGCAAATATAAAAATTTAAAGCTGCTGCAATTCTAACAAATTCTAAACTCATATTCTAATGAATTCTAAACTCATATTCTAATGGATTCTAAACTCATTCTAATGGATTCTAAACGCATATTCTAATGGATTCAAAACGCATATTCTAATGGATTCTAAACTCATTCTAATGGATTCTAAACACATATTCTAATGGATTCTAAACGCATATTCTAATGGATTCTAAACACATATTCTAATGGATTCTAAACTCATATTCCAATGCATTCTAAACTCATATTCTAATGAATTCTAAACTCATATTCTAATGGATTCTAAACTCATTCTAATGGATTCTGAACGCATATTCTAATGGATTCTGAACGCATATTCTAATGGATTCTAAACGCATATTCTAATGGATTCTAAACGCATATTCCAATACATTCTAAACTCATATTCCAATGAATTCTAAACTCATATTCTAATGGATTCTAAACTCATTCTAATGGATTCTAAACGCATATTCTAATGGATTCTAAACGCATATTCTAATGGATTCTAAACGCATATTATAATGGATTCTAAACTCATATTCCAATGCATTTTAAACTCATATTCCAATGAATTCTAAACTCATATTCTAATGGATTCTAAACTCCTTCTAATGGATTCTAAACGCATATTTTAATGGATTCTAAACGCATATTCTAATGGATTCTAAACACATATTCTAATGGATTCTAAACATATTTTAATGGATTCTAAACTTATATTCTAATAAATTCTCAACTCATATTTTAATGAGTTCTACACTAATAATCTAATCTTAGATAAATAATATTCTTAAATAATATTCTAATTCTAATCTTATTCAAATTGCAATTAGTTATATGAATATAATCATTTTTACAACTGTTACATTTATTTTACTTATTATTGTAATCAACATTTTATAAAACTTCAAGAAAATAAAATGTTAAAAGACAAGAAGAATTATTAGATAATCATGTCAAATACTACAAAATTATTAATAGCAACTACAAACTGTACATTACTAAACATTCTGGACATGACCATTCAAAAATCTCATTTTCGGAAACATTTTCTAGCAGGCCTTGACAAATACCATGAAACCAATCTTCACAGTTGTTACACTGTACTATATCCCTAAATCTATTAATATCAGTTTTCTATTATAATCATTATTTCATATTTAAAATCAATCATGATAAATTTTAATTCAATAACTATTATATAGTTAGTTGTTAATGAGACAGTAATTTTTAAAAAAACATTAAACCATACATGAGACTTAAATGACTGATTAAATAGACTTTAGATTAATTACCAACTGACTTACCTTTTTTTGTCAAATTTGCCTAAAGGCATTCATATCTGCCTACAAATACAATGCAAAGAAAACACTTTTTCTTTGCAAAACTTTACTGACATTGTAGTCTTTTATAAACCACGCATCATTAAACAGTTTTTTTACATAAAACTTGATTACCTTTTATTGGATATTAAATTCATAGACTTATTATTTAAACAGCTTTTGCAAAACCACGATTTGCTCTTAGGAGCAGCCTTTAAACCGACACATTTTCTGTCAAACCAACTTAGACAATGATCACAACATATCACAAATGTGTCACAGAGTTGGTTGTCACAAGCTTGGCACAGCCAAAGGTTCCTTTGCTTGATTATTTCAAGCTTACTTGTCAGATATGACCAAGAAACCGAAGAAAAATACTTTCTTACTCTTTTTATTTCAACTGGCTCATATGTCACTTTTGTTGGAATTTTTAGCCAAGGTAGAATATAAACAATCTCAACAAGTTGCTCACCACTGAGGACTGATACCAAGATATTTGACTTTATTAACCACCCAAGCAGCACTGAAACAGAATTAAAAAATTATAAAAGCAATATATAAATAAGTATAACATATTTAGTTTATACACAATATTTAAAAAACTTTAAGGATTACGATATTTATGTAATATAAATCTTTTTATTAATTAGGTAATGTAAATCTTATAGGATTATTTATTCTATCATATATTTTTTATTAGTACTTGTATCCTTATCTGTTGGGGACATCTTTAAAAATAACAACAACTTAAAAGTGGCTTCTCTCTTCCTTTTGGGTAATCCAATAACTGTTGTTATTGGATTACCCAAATCTGGCAGAAAAAAATCAATTCTAAAAAAATGAACAATTATAAATTTTAATAACGTAATGAGGAAAAATACTCACCTAGAATAGACTCATCAAGTGATAGCGAGTTAGCTGCAGTGTTGTTATTCAATAACGGAGTTTGTAAATGTAAATGAGGAAGCACATTTACTTTTGACTCATTGGCTGATAGGCTGATTTTTTTGCTTTGACTCACAGATGGAGATTGTGTATGAGATTGAACCAAAAAATTGGAAATCAACTCATCACTAGAAACTATTGGATTTTGAAAGTCATCAGCTTTACTAATATCTAACACCATATCATTTACTTCTTTATTTGGAAAAACCTGTAAAGAATTTTCAAATTCTAATAATTTTGATAGCAAATTATCAAATTGCTTTCCCTGTGCTTCACTAACCAATGCAGCAATTCTCTGAGATATCAAGAACGCTTTTCTATATTTTGCCTGTTGTGACAGAGGCTTTCTACAATCTTGCTGATGAAACACTAATGAAATTTGACTGCAAATACTCAGTGGACTCGGTTAAATTTTGGGTCATTTGAAAAGAATCTAATCTCCACCTTTTTAAAACAAGGCACTCTTTAAATAAGCTCTCTCCACTATTCAATCTGAATCTAAAAATGTGTTTGCATGGCAAGCCCATTGAAGTAGCAAAACCACAGTTGCATGAAATACTGGTTGTTTCCTGCTGAATTAAAACAGACTCCTCTGCAGCTAACAACTGTGCATTTATGTGAGTCATTGCGAAAGGTGTTACTAAAGCGGCATACTCTTCCTGTGAACTGGACATTAAACTAGTGGATGATTTATGAAAAACACATATGGCTCTATGTCTGCGCTCATTTTCTAATACTCTTATGATAACAATCAAATCCGAAAAAAATGTAACCATCCCAGAGTGTTTGGATATGACACTTTTTAACTTCTGGTTTACATTTTCAACACGGTTTGTTGTGCTGGTCATTAGATTCAACTTTTCCTTTTTTAAACCTTCAACCCACTGCATTCTTATGCCATGCCAATTTACATTAAAATAGTCTATGACAGGCTCCAATTTAAGAGCCTTAAGGTCATCATAATGCATATCATAGGCAACCTCATTATCAGAGTGAACTAATTGTTGCAGAATTTCTAAGACAAGAAGTCTCTGCTCTGCCTTTATACCCATTTTTTCAACAGTTATTTCCCTGCGAAATGTGCGCAAGGTGTGAAAAAGACATAATTGAAGAGAAGCATTTGGAATTTTGTCACTAATCACATCTCTCTCAACCATATCTTTGTCTGTCACAACAACTTGAACACCACTGGTATCGTTATATTTTTTAAATATGTTTGTTAACTCTTCTATGATTACTCTCTCCTCATTAGCAACAATCCAGAGTGCAACAATTACTCCTTCACCATTTCCATCAACACACATTAAAACATAAAGTGGCATACGCAAGTTGTTAAGCTTGTATGTTGCATCAAGGAGAAGCAGTTCAGGATAATATGCAAATAACTTCATCATCTTGTTTTCCTGATAATACAATGCCTGAAGTTGATTGTCATCATTAATAACAACCTCTGTCACAGAATCCTTCTGTTTAAGCATTTCACTTAACAGAGTTGTCAAATTGTTATCATCCTGATTTTTAAAAGCTTGATTTATATTTTGAATATCCTTAAGTGTAATAACTTTCTCAGTAGATTTTATCATATGTTGTTGTATCAACTTTTTGTTAGCTTTTACAGCAAGCATATGAGTCATTTCATTTTTTTCATCTACATCCAATTGACGCTGATGTGGGAGATGCATAAATGATTCCTGCAACAAATTTATTTAAAATCATTTTGTAATACATTATATCACTATTTTATAAAATTATTACAAGTAAATTACCTCTGTGATACAATGAGAGTGCTCTTCAATCATTTTAACAACTTGAAGTTTCTTCCCATCATCACTCAGTTGAAAGTTAATGCATGCTTTGCAATTTTGTCGGAATGTTCTGGAAAAGTAAATAGTTTTTTTGTTTGTTTTGTTTTTATCTAAGAATGTACCGAATCCAAGATTTTGCCAAAGCTGAAGCTATATTTACCAATAGTAACAAGGTTGTATACACTGACGATATATATATGACACATATTCTGAAGCACAAACCATTTTAGAATCCCAAAGAAATGTTATTAGGCTGTAGATAAGCCTTTTGACCAGACTTTTTTTATTAAAATAAAAACAGTTGCAAAAGCAGTTGTAAAATTCATTTATATTTTTAACAACTTTAAACTTTTTTCCCACCCATTTAACCTTAACTTTTTATTTCAACTTTTTTCGACAATTTCACTTTTTATTAACTTTGATTGTTTTTTATTGGTTAATTTCCAAAAATGCTAAAGGATCAATATATATATATATATATATATATATATATATATATATATATATATATATATATATATATATATATATATATATATATATATATATATATATATATATATATATATATAAATAAAATTAACTTTTAACTTTGACTACTGAAACTGACTAACTCTTTAACTTCGACTACTGAAACTAATTCTCTAAATTATGATAGCCAATATCTATATCTTTTCACTCTACTTGCCTAAACCACCTTAATCTTTCCTGATGCATCCTATCAGATACACTTACTATTTCCAATATTTTTTTGGTCATCACTTCTTTTCTTATCATTTAGATTCACACCATAAATTTGACCATTAGCTTTGTTTGTTCCAGATACTATACAACATCAACCCTCACGACCAGTGATTCACTATCACTTATCTTAATACTCTGGATTCATGTAGTACATAACTTTCTACCAGTGTTTCACTATCACTTATCTTAATACTCTGGATTCATGTAGTATATAGCTTTCCTTTACTCTGCAATAATGCACCTCATAATGTAAGAAACATAGATAGTTTTGTAAACTTAGCCCATACTCTTGTCATAGAAACCATTTCTCCACCGGCTGATCCAATATCATCTTCAAGATTAAAAAAACTTTATCTTTCCTTCACTATTTATTTTCAATCTATTTTCTAACTTTCACGTTATGTTAAAATCCATTATAATTTGATAATAATACTAGGAGCACATTGTGTTCTTAATATTAGGAAACAAAAAAGCATTCTTTACCACTCTTTCTACACACTTCATATGGTCACTCTTCAGTATTTTTTACTTGCTTATTCTTCACTTTACAACACATAAATTTCTCTTATTTATCTAATCTAAAACCCTTAGCTCTCATTCTATCTTTGCAATAATGTAATCCCAGTATTAATTCTAATTTGTCTCTGAAATCAAACATAAATCATTTATGAAAAAATTTCATAATAATTTAAAGAAAAAATTTTAATTTAAGCAATTTATGTTTATATAATTGAGTATAAAACAAACTTTAATCAATAACGAGCTTTACTGAACGGAACGGAACACTTAGCCACTCTCTTCTCCTTCATTGAAGCAGACAGCATCTGCCTGACTTTCAGGACATAGGACTTGTACCTAAGGTCATCACAGATCACTCTTCTCATGGTGTAATGAGACATTCATATCTTTGCTCAGTTTCCTGATGGAGGTGCTGGGGTTTTTGTTTATGAATTCTGTACTCTGCTGATGAAGGCCTTATTCCTGATTGGTTTTTGAGCAGTATTTTCTTTTCGTTCTACAAACTCTGCACCATCATTAAACCTCTTTCCAATATCATAAACTGTGCTTTTTGGGAAGCCAAACCATTTTATAATCTCTGGGACAGAGTGCCCGGCGCGGAGGGACTCAACCACTGCAACTCTACGGTCATATACCTTTGACATGATGTGCTAAATTTGCAATTTTTATTTTTTTTTCCCGAGAGTACAATGTTTGTTTTGATTAATGTTTGAATTTCGCAACATAGAATTTAAAAACAAAAAAATGCCTGCAAATTTAAAATTGTCCGGATTTCGAGCATCCACCCTGAATGTATTTTCTTCAATATGTATGGATTTCAAAGTTAGGTGATAATATTGACGTAAAAAAAAAAGTTGAAAAAAAAAAATTAAAACTAATAAAAACTAAACAAAAAATTAAAAATTAAAAAAATATATAAAAAATAAAAAAAATTAAAATAAAAAATAAAAAAGTTTATGCATCTGTCTTGTATACAAACTTATAACTAAATTTGTAACAACGGGGCTGGATGATAAGACCATGTCTTTTGCCAGCTCCAGTCGGAAATTTTCAAAACTTTTTATTGTTATTTTGTAAAACATTATAAAGCTTATTTCAATGGATGAAATAAATATATATATATATATATATATATATATATATATATATATATATATATATATATATATATATATATATATATATATATATATATATATATATATATATATATATATATATATATATATATAGCATGAAAAAGGCAAAAGCTGCAATTATTCATCACTGTTTAGAAAATGCTTCAAATGCTGGTGAAACACACAACGTTAATGAAGCATTGCATAGTTTCATATGGAAACGGTCCCCTAAAGAGGTTTTTGTAGCAAAGTTATTTATTGTTATAGCCGTAACATTCGCAGTGATATGTTTCAATGATGGTGGTTGTGGTTATCCTAGCTTTGGTTTGCAATTGGCAGCCGTATTCACATCTCTCCGTTAAACTAACGGAGTTAGTTTAACGGAGAGTTTTGCCAACGGATCAAAATATCAAAACTGAGTAATTTTATCGTGACACATTTCAAGAAATTGCAATCTTCTTTATCGTACCAAAGTGGAGGTTTTATTCTTTTAGTGTTTAAACTATATATTAACTCCAAAATGAGTTATTTCACTGAGTACCTTGTACTGTGTTTTTTCTATTTAAGATATTAACAACTAAATATTCAAAAATTATTTTACTTTTAAAATGAACTTTTTTTAAGCTAAAATGAATATTTAAACATACAAGTAATGTTATTTAACTTTTTAGTTATAATATTTTATTATTCTTCAAAAACCAAAAAAAAAAATTAACAATACTTCAAAAACCTTTAAAAATTAATCTTAAATAATATTTAATATAAAGTGCTACCCACAAAAAAACACACAGATATTTTTGTAAAAAATTGTACCCAAATTCTTCAAATTATGCTTGGTATTGTTTTAACAGAAAAAGTTTCATGTAACTTTTTTTTCTTTTTTTAAACATCTTCGCTTCCAACTAGGCTGCAAGCAACCACTAATTAGAGTTGGAAGTTACAGGAAGAGAAAAGATGAAGATTGCAGAGCAAGATAACGATTGACAGACGACTTAAAAGATTGAAAATTATATGAATCAGAAAAGCAAGATGAAGGAAGCGAATTCCAAAGAACTGATGTTCGAGGAAGAAAACTAGACGAATAAGAGTTTTTGGAGTACTTAGAAACAGTCACAGTAAAAGGATAAGACTTAAATGAATGACGAGTAACATGAAAATGAATTTTAGTAGATGGCACAAGAGATGCAAGCTCATTAGAGCAATGCCGATTATAGTATTTATAGAAAAGAAAAAGAGAAGCAACATTACGACGATATGATAATGGTTGGAGGTTGGCTGCAACAGCAGGTCCAACTATGTTTACAATGCGTTTTTGCACCTTGTCTAAAAGAGAAAGGGTATCATTAGAAGATCCGCCCCAGATATGGCAACAGTATTCCATACAAGGACAAATTTGAGATTTATAGAGATAGAGAATAGAATCCAAAGTAAGAAAGTGTCAAGCTTGATAAAGAGATGAAAAATTAGCAGATGATTATTTTCCCTCTACAAGGCTTTGCCTTAGAGCATATAGAAAGCTTTATTGCCCACCCAATCTATGTTTTGTTGCTACAGTTCTGTAATACAGGACACTGTATGATTATCACTGTATACATATTATACAGTGATAATCATACAGTGTATGACTATGTAGTTTGAAAACAGGAGTTGGATAGGTAAAAATAAATTCGAAATACCAAGAATGTTTCTTTTAAGTAGCACTTGATATATATAATTAAAAATTTATTTTTTAAAGATCAACTTTTTTAAAAAATAATTATTAGATAAGGGCAGGAAAAAATTCATTCTTCTTCCTTGTCTGCAGGACTGAGATTTTATTATATGCTTGTTATGAAATACCCCTTAGCGCATGCCTGTTATAAAGTTGATATTATATATATATATATATATATATATATATATATATATATATATATATATATATATATATATGTATATATATATATATATATATATATATATATATATATATATATATATATATATATATATAAATTAGTAAAAAACACTTATCTAACTTTTTTCTTCTACTTGAAGTTTCG
The DNA here is from genome assembly GCF_038396675.1 of Hydra vulgaris. NCBI lineage: Eukaryota > Metazoa > Cnidaria > Hydrozoa > Anthoathecata > Hydridae > Hydra > Hydra vulgaris. Next base: position 13,945,249 of record NC_088924.1, on the reverse strand, counting down.
CCATTGCTGGATCATCAGGAAGAGTTCTACGGGATGCTGGATCATCAGGAAAAGTTCTACTCTTCCTGATGATCTAGCAATGGTGAAACTTCAAGTAGAAGAAAAAAGTTAGATAAGTGTTTTTTACTAATTTATTATTGCTCTGTTCTAAAAAGTTATAAAACATCAAAAACAGCATCGTACTAACCAATTTTTCTTTTTTGTGATATTTCGGTCTAGTTTGTATAGACCATCATCGGACGTAAAATAACAATTTAAAAACCGTTACAATAAAAATTTTAAAAATCATAAAGAAGCCATTACAAAGACGACGTCAATAAAAATTGTTTTGTTACTTTATGATTTTTTTAAATAGTGGTCTCCAAATATTTGAAGCAACTTTTACCCCGTTATCTCTGTTAAGCAGTACCGGGTATTGTTTAACCTCCTGAGATGTTTGTGCATACTTAATTTCAAGCAATTCCCTTATTTTCCTTTCATGATAGTTGTTATTTATAGATAAAGTTTTTGGGTGCAGCCACGCGAATATCCCATGGCATTCTTTGCAATACTCAGTTGCTCCAGAAGTATGCTAATTGCCACTCATGCTATTAGTTTGGTGTTCTATGCTTCTTTGCAAAGTTCTCTTTTTTGTTTCCCCAATATAAATTCCCCCACACGAACACGTAAGCTTGTACACCCCAGGGTCGCTGTTTGGCATTAAACTAGATTTGTTTTTACCGAGAATTGTTTTTAAAGTAGGTGGTGTTGTAAAAATAACTTTGACATAAAATGTTTTTAGTGCTTTTCGTAGTTTCGGTCCAAGTGTTGGTAGCCAAGGTAGCTTTATTATTGCGACATTATTTCTAGTTTTTTGCAACTTTGTTGTTAGGATTGCTTTTACTTGAAAGGTAATTCGCGGCAATTGTTTCTGAATTTGATCTTTTATGACCGTTTTCAACAAAAATATCTATTATAAAATGAATCTCGTTGTTAATGTATTTTTCGGAGCAGAATTTGGTGGCTTGTGATATGAAACCTTTAAAAACTCCAGTAATAATTGTAGGGTTGATATTTGAGTCGAGTTTTAGAAATATAACATAAAATAGAAAATAATGTTGCGATAATTTAAAATTTATTTCATTTTCAATTTCGAAATGTCCTTTTTTTATTATAAAAAGTAAAGCATATTATCTGTATTGTAATGGTGTTTATGACATTTTTTTTATATATTAGTTTCTTTATTGTATATAAAATGTCAAAAATCTGTTCTGTTCTTTGGGATTATTTTGAAAAAGAACAAACTAATAAAGATGGTGAAGCAGTTGCCAACGCAATTTGCATAAGGCGCCAAAAAGTTTACGAACTTGCTAAGGGTTTAACATCCAGAATGAGATACCACTTGAAAATAACTCATTCATCTTTGTATAAATTACGACCGCAGAACTGGAAATCTTAGAGTCGCAAGTTTAAGTCTCGACTTCATTAAAGATTTATTGGCAATAAAGGCAGTCGTTCATTTTATCAAGTTTTTTAAAAAAAGTTACGGAATAACAGATGATTTAAAAAACTATATTTATAATAGTTTTTTTAATGTTTTTGACAAAAATATTTTAAAAATATTTTTATAAAAAAGTTTTATAAAAATAAACTTTTTAGAATAAAAAAAAATGCGTTTAAATTTATTTCTAATTATGCTAGTTTTTTGGAAAAATATCGCTACGCAGGGCTTGGTTGTCATCAGGCAGTGTACCTTCAATTTGAACGATTATTAATAAGATACTGGTTTAGTAATAATTCCACTTCGTTATTTTGAAGGATTCTCCCTCAGCTAAATACTATAGCTAATAGACTACTCCGTTGAAAATTCTGATAAGTTTCAACCGTTCTTTTTTTCTCCGAACAACGTAATAATGATGCATAACATAATATTCGTAATACATCTTTTATGATTTTCATTTTAAAACTTTTATTTAAAGTTTTACATTACAAAATTTTAGGTTACATTTTTATCAATTTGTAAAGTTTTCGATCTTTTAATCGTTGAACAAATGTAGTTTAATCAGTCATACATTTCAATACTGTAACAAAAATGAAAGTCAATTTATAAATATCTCATAAGCAGAAACATCGACAACAACTTTGAAAGAATTATTTTAAACAATATAATTAGTACAAAGTAAAAATAGTATTTTTATACCGATGTTATAAAATACGATTCATTTTTAATTTTAATTGTTTCCTCTGTTAACAAAAGTTGTAGTTTTCTTTTTAGTAAAGATCTGACACGTGGTGATGCAAATATGTATACCAGTGTATCAGTCCATAAAAACAAACCATAACAAATTTTAACATAAATGCATATTAAAGGATTTTTATAGATTCCTCTGACATAAAATCCCCATAATGTATCAGGAATAGCAACTAATACAAACTCGATTGATAATAGTATACTTGGCACTAGCAGTCCTTTTAATATACATAATAACTTTTTCCACGTCGGTTACAACTAACGTCACTTTTCTTGCGATAAAGAACTAAAGCATATCTGTAAACGAAGACGGAAAAACATATTATTATAAAATCATAGCAAACATCAATGAGAGCGCTGTCTCTCTTTATATAGATACTAATAAAAACTCCAATCAAAACAGCGCTACTCCATAACAGTGATGCAAAAACTATATTCTTTTTTTTTGACCAGAAAAGGACGTATTTTATGTTAAGTTTTATATGCAAGTACCTGTAGAAACCAAAAAGTATTAAAATAAAATTCTGTAGTAAAAATTCTTTTAACCACAACAAAAACTGTATTTTCAGATATATGGTTTAATTTTGATACATAAAGGCATTCTTCAAGTTGATAAATAGTGCTCAAGCAAAACTCAATGAAACAAAGCTGAAGTAATATAAAACGTTGTGTAATATCGAAACCCATTTTAAACTTAAGCAAGACAAAAAATCCGATTCCATTCAAAATTATTCCAATACTGCAAAATACCAATCTTACTATTGAGTCTATTGAAAGCATTAAGTGGATTATAAAATTTTTTAGGACTCTTCTAGTTAATTATTTTTTGAGACAAATCAGAAAAAATCAAATTAAAACAATAAATGTCTAATAACATCTAAATATCTAATAAACATTTAACTTTTTTAAACTAAGTGAACTATACTTTTTCATTTGAAGAAAGTAGTGGACTAGCAAATTTAGGCAGGTGGGAAAATCTAAGTGGAACGGCCTCGAAAAAATAAATATTGTTTTAATTAATTATCAATTAAAGAAATTGTTATTTATCATATGTATAACTATTTATGTTTATTATGAGGAAATATACATTAAAAGATTTAAACATAATATTTACAATCTAATAAATATTATTAACTATTTAAGTGTTTTCTCTAATTTTGTTACTTTGTCCGTTCGTAAATAGGCTGAAATGTTCTTCATTGTTTCCTCAAGCATTATAAAACTTAAAACTGAAAACTTTAAACTGAAAGTATTTTATAACTTTCAGTTGAGAAAAACTACGTTCACAAACTACCCAGCCGGCACAACTCAGAAAAAAGTTACGCATGGTTTCTGTTTTGTGTTTGAAACCTTCTAAAATAAAAAGAATAACACGTGCCAAGAACGGTTTTCATTCCGTAAAATTAATTATTTGTATTTAATAAACTTACGAAGATGGCGGCAAAATTTAAGAATAAATGGAACGATGGAATAAAAGCCTTATTAAAGCCGTTTATTTATAGCAAAATATTGTTTGCATTGATACAAGTGGTACCAGATGCAAATTAATTGCATCTGGTACCGCATTCAGGAGGTTTATTAACTCAAAGTTTTTATTTGGTTTAATTCGTTAATTTATCAAAAATCGTTTACCTATGACATAGTGTTGTTAGAGGCCGTCCCTAGGAGGAGAGGGACAACCGGAAGAGCAAGCTGCCCCGGGCGCCGCGGGAATTTTTTTTTCATAACTTCATAAAATATCTTTACCATTTAAAACCTTGGGCGCCCAACATTTTTAGTCATTGACTTAAATGAATATTTCCATTTGTGTACGGTTGTGTACCTACACAAAGACCTTATGTCCCGAGAAAAAGTTTATTTTTTACTTTTTAGTCCATTTCAAAAATTTTGCTTTTTAAAAATTTTGGTTCAAACCCCACCTATGTACAAGTTTTGCAACATCGGTTTGGAAGGAGGCGTAACTTCCAATTAAATGCTCATCCGTTGTGCTCTGTGATATGTAATCTTGGGGCACCTAAATGAAGCAAAAGAGAAAAACAAAAGAAAGGTTAAAAAGACATATTTGATGTTAGAGTAACGCACGTAAATTTCGAATCCTCTTAAAAACAACCAACAAATCAGATATTCCATAGACTCGAAAAAGTGAAAAAACGTGAGTACTCAGAACGAGTTCTAGAAGTTAAACATGGTACATTCACCCCATTGACTTTTGATACAAATGGTTGATAATGGTGGGTTTGGAGACGAATGTAAACGCTTTACGACACTACTGGCACATTAATTACGGAGCAGTTATAAATTGCTTAAAGACAAGTCTCTCAATGGAGATTACGCGATCCTCCCTTCCTGCTTTGCCCAAGAGGCTCAAAATACCATATAGGCACTACCACACTGATGATGTTGGTTTATAAAGTTTTCAAAGTGCTATTGTTCTCTTATTATTCACAAGAAAAACTATTTTAACACTAGTTAAAATATTAATGATTTCACACTTATGGAAACGTAGTATTATATAATAATGAGTTTCCGTTAGGAATGTGTAACCACTGATAAAAACATGCGACATTTAATTTGACTTTAAAACCTCAAAAAACACGTGTTAAACTAGAATAAAACTGCCTGTAATATTAGGGGAGGGCACATAAGAACTTTTTTTTGAGTTAGTCTTACTGAAAGAAACGTTTTCTGAGGCCGAATTCTATGCTGAACATGAATCCACCAAGCATTTTTCTGTACTAATTCGTTTGATGTCGAATCGCGGCTATTTTTTATAATGGCCGCTATAATGACTATTTTTTCTTAGGCTTCTGCATCTTGATCCCAATAAGACCTTGTGATATGTCCTTTTTATGGTTTTCCGGATCAAGAAATTCAAAGTTCAATGTAAAATTCACGTATTAACAATGATTTATTTTCTATGCGAATAAAATGCTGCAATTCTAAGACATTCCAAAAGTTAATGTATTGATCTGTAACTCGAGTGGCAGTGATTCAGAGGCAAAATGAATAAGCCACAGTTTGTTCTTATATATTCATCACGAACCGAATATATTATTGAGTATTTATTCAGAAGTTAAAACAATTTTCAGTAATCGATCAATGTTGTCGACAAGATCATTCACAGACTTGAGAATGTTTTTTATAGAAATTTTCAATTCATCAAGAGTGAACTTTTGCATTTTGATTTGTCCGTTGCCCAATTTCACACGTCTTTTCTGTTCCACTTGCACATATGTGGACTTGGTTGTCCAATTTTGCGAATTCTGATTCACACCCTAGACTTGTGAGAGGTGCTAGTTTAAACTTTTTGCCAGCGATATCTGGATTTTTGAAGAAATTCATTTCAGATAACTGTCTATTGAGCGTTTCTAATACTACTTCCAGAATAGCACCGATAAGAAAGGTTTTTATGAGTGGTTGATTGAGTTTTCTAGGCTTTTAGGTTTCTGAGTTCACGAATTTTGGTTTCAAAAAATCTTCGTACACCACCCCAAGATCGTTCATCATCCGTGGAGATTTTATGGTCATCCCCCCCCCCCCCAAGAAGATCCACTATCGGAAGTATTAATATATCGCCGAGTTCAACATAGATTTCGGCACACAACTAAAACCAATGATTTTGAATGTTCACAGATACTGCCAGCACTAACTTATTAAAACTTATGTCAACCACATCGCTGAAAAATTGCATTATTAACTCTCTCTGTTTTATGAACTGTTTGGAAATATTCGCAAATCTTCCAAATCAACTCGAAATTCAATTTCATAGAACTCGTCGATCTCATTCTAAGCGTTTAGCCATTGTTTATACTCGTTGTAGAGAGAGACAGAACTTTCCGCATGGCTTGGCGACAAAAGCTTAGAAATAGCGATTCGCTTAAGAGTGTAAATGCTGTTGATAGGAGAACTGAACACTTTTTACCTGCCGAAAGATGCAGAAACTTATGAACATCAATTTGTTGTTCCGCATTTCTTAATACTTTGTCTACAGCATGATCCGCATCCAAAATCACATGTGCGGAGCATATGATGATTTTCATCTGCCCACATCTAAGCTTTCTAGTAAATTTGCGTTATCTCCAGCTTGATCAGTCATGAAGAAGTTTATGAAATCAAGTATATCATCTACAGTAACGTCAGCTAGAGCTGCTATGCGTTTAAGTCCGAAACGATACGACGCTGCTCCATCTGATCCAGAATAACTAGCATTTTCTGTGTAGCCGGTAGTGACTGTTCTTCTTTGCTTATTTGGATCGGTTATAGTTGTATGATTGGTTTTAATGTCGTACATACGATGGGCTGCTGCTTTGGTCGTGTCATTCAGACTTATTGTGATGAATGAATTACCTGTTTTGAGTATGAGATTGGAAGACATGCTCAAGTTCAGAAACGCCGCGCCTTGAAGATACACATTAATGCATTGTGGACTGGAAAATACATAAATCAAATTGTTGTATGTATGCTTTCGCTTAAGTACATCAGGACCAGAGATGTCACTGACCGACTCCGAGGTGTTATCAAATTCTTAAAATACAACGTAGAACCAACGTTGCTTTTTTGGTTGTTTGCGACGTCGCATTCGTAACCAAAATGATATAAAAACAACGTTGGCGGTCGATGTTGGGCCAACGCAACGCACAACATTGTTCTAACGTTTTCTCAATGTATGTGTGCTAGCTGGGAAGTATGCTAGCTGGTTATTAACTATTTAAGTATTTTCTCTAATTTTATTATTTTGTCAGCTCGTAAATAGAGTAAAATGTTCTTCACTGTTTCTTCAAGCATCAAAATTTTAAACTAAAAATATTTTATAATTTTCAATTGAAAAATACTAGATTCACAAACTACTTAGAAAATGATGTTAAAATAAATTTATGCGCAATATGATTATTACTATATACTTTGCTACATAACTTAAATATTGCCAAGAAATTAAAAGCAGCACAAAATTTTTGCAATTTTTTTTTGGAACATATTTCACTGTTTATTTCATTTATTTCACTAATTATTTCAAAGTCATTCAGTTCACCAGTATTATAAATGAAAATAAATCTATCACTTGATTTGTGAGCATTTTTAGCAGCTTCTTGCACCCCTTTCCGCCATCTTTAAGTCTCTTTATTAACTCTTATGACCAGTTTACAGTTCATTAATAAATAAAATATGAATCATATTAAAACACAATCATATAAATCAAAAATGTTCTATTCGACATATTATATATAGCAGTGTATTCATTGTTCCACTGTCTAAACATACTTTTTTTCTAAGTACATTGGCTTGCTTGGGATTATGGGATTTATGTGAGCCATAAATAAAAGTATAATTTTTTATTTTAGGTGCCCCAAGAAGTCCTAACGGTCTTGTCACAGAGCATGGCGGAAGTGCATTTAACCAGGAAGTTCACGCCTCTTTCCTTATCGTGACGCGAAAATTTGTCCAGAGCTCGTTTCGAACCTGGATCTCCTGCTTATAAAGCAAGCGCTCTAACCACTGCGCCACGGCCGCCAAATAATTCCGAAAAATTCAGATAACTTTGCAAAATCGCTATAGAGTTTTCGACTACTTTTTTTTCTAAAATATTTAAAAGATTTAATTGTTTGACAAAACCCTTATTAATGTCTCAATTTTTAAGTTTTCAAGTCAATTTTTCACAGAAAACTTTTCACCAAAACAGGGCGTATTACATATACACACAGAGTGTGTGTTTTATGTGTTTTACAGCTTTTTATACCAATCGAGATTTGTATAGCAGATCAGTGAGAGAAAATTTGTTAAAAGTTTGATTGGCTTTTTATAACTCATTTGAGGAAACAAAAACTGAGGTGGGAAGTTCAACTTGTATTGAAGAAATCTCAATTAAATTAATTTAAACAATAGCTTTGAAGTTCAAGGGCTTAACTACTTCAGCTTTAATTTTTAATTTGAAATCTGAATCAAATTTTTCTAGATAACAATGCCAACAACCCTCCTTTTTCATCCCCTCCCACACTCACACACATACTTTTTTGTAAAGGACTTTTATTCTTTAGTTTGAAAATTTCTAGATAGAGAGGACTTTTTTTTGAAATTAACGATTGTGCCTCTTTATTTTGTAACCCGTGTCGTCGGCCTTGGATAACCTAACCACCAAGATTTGATTGAGACCACAACTACCTGTTTCAACTTTTCTTTCTCGTTTAAACAAAGTTTAAACAAGACTGCAGCAGTTTTACCCTCAATATTTTTCTCGTTAGCAGCAGCAGGTTGTATTCTCAATATTTTTTTCGTTAGCAGCAGCAGGTTGTATTCTTAATATTATTCTCGTTAGCAGCAGCAGGTTGTATTCTCAATATTATTCTCGTTAGCAGCAGCAGGTTGTATTCTCAATATTATTCTCGTTAGCAGCAGCAGGTGGTTTTCTCAATATTTTTCCTAAATTCTGTTATCCTGTTTCTTGACTAACTATATTGTTTTGCGGAGAAGCCTTTGTACATCTTTGTAATCCCGTGAACGTTTTAGAGTAAACAATCTAAAAGAGGAAACTTGAATTATTCATTTAATGATGCAGTTTAATTTATATGCGCTATATATATATTTTGCATAAATCATCATAATTCTTAAAGCAAGAGTAAGCAAACGTGCATGGCAGACTAGGTCAGGTTTTTTTTAGCATACTTGATAGAAATGGTCTATACTAAGATACTTTGTACTCAGATGTTGAAATTCCAATAGAATTATTTCTCGGAAACTATAGAAACAAACAAAATAAAAGGTTTTTCACGTATAAATATGTCAGAAGCTTGTTCACCAATAAGATCTTTATACTTTTAGGGCAATTAATTTTTCCAATAATTTCAGATATAAAAAAAGGAAGAAGTAGCTTCCCTATTGAAGCAAACAAACCACTAAACTTTCTTTTTTCAACATCTTCGCTTCCAACAAGGCTGCAAGCAACCACTATTAGAGTTGGAATTACTGGAAGAGAAAAGATGAAGTTTATAGAGCAAGATAACCATACACAGACAACTTAAAAGATTGCAAGTTATATGAATCAAGAAAACAAGATGAAGGAAGCAAATTCCAAAGAACTAATGTTCGAGAAATAAAACTAAAAAAATAAGAATTTTTGGAGCACTTAGAAATAGTCATTGTAAAAGAATGACACTTAAATGAATAACGAGTAACATGAAAATGAATTTTAGTAGATGGCACAAGAGATGCTAGCTCATTAGAGCAGTGCCCATTATAGTATTTATAGAAAAGAGAAAGAGAAGCAACATTACAACAATGCGATAATGGTTGGAGGTTGGCATTTGTACATTGCAAAATGCGTTTTTGAACCTTGTCCAAAAGAGAAAGGGCATCATTCGAAGATCCGCTCCAGATATGGCAACAGAATTCTATACAAGACCAGATTTGAGATTTATAAAGATAAAGAATAGAATCCTGAGAAAGAAAGTGTCGAGCACGATAAAGAGATGCAACTTTAGCCGATGCTAATTTTGCAATGGATTTGATATATGGTTTCCAAGAAAGATCAGAAGTAAGAGTTAGTCCTATAAGATTAAGGGTAGATGGTTCGTCGAGTACATCACCATTCATAAATATAGGAAGATCTAAATTATTGCGATAACGATTGGCTAAAAAATATAGGGTTTTATTTAAGTTCACCAGCCACTGTGAGTCCTATGCTGTAGCAGAAGTGAGATTCTTTTCAAGTTCGAATGCCTCCTCCAAGCTATCAGAGAGTGTTGGCTTCTTATCAATACAAGAATAAATGGTAGTATCATCAACGAACAATGCCATCTTAGATGTGAGAATATCTGGAAGATCATTAATGTAAATTAAAAAGAGCATATAATCTTAAAGATGTTACCAGATACACCGTAAGAAGAAAGCTTAAAAAGCTTTAGAAATGTCAAGAGCGATAGCCATAACCTCTCCACCTCTATCTAATGTACGATAAAACCTATCGGGTATTACTGTTAGCAAATAGGCTGTAGAACGAGAAGATTGAAATCCATATTGATGATCAGAAAGTAAGTTATTAGATTTAAGATAAGAGGTTAAATGTTTTTTAATTAAAGATTCAAAAACCTTGCTTATGATAGGAAGAAGACTAATGCGAAGGTATTTAGACAAGTCAGATCGCTCTCCAGAATTTTTGAAAATAGGGATAACAGATGCCGCTTTCCAGCATGCCGTAAAACAAGACTCCGATAAGCACTTGTTAAATAGTTTTGAAAGTAAAAATGATAGCTCGGGAGAACATTTTTGCAAGACTACAACAGGTGTGATGTCTGGACCACAAGCTGTAGAAGAGTGTAAGAAGGAAATCGCTTTAGATACAGAAGCTGGAGTAATACGAATGTCAAGCAATAGATTAATCTGTTTGTCGGCAATATCAGGTAGATCGCAACTAGTGGAATTAAGAGATAATATTGATGAAAAGTTCTATGCAAATAGTTCAGCTTAAGGTGAGGTGAAAAAATCTAAACCATACAAGAGAGGGGGAATAACAAACTTGCCCTTACTATTGATACTGTTAAAGATTCTCCAGAAGTCACGAGAGCCTAATTTTTGAGATAAAATACGAGATTTCATAACCTGAGCATAGCGGGCTTTGGCGTTAGACAAAACCTTTTACAATGGTCTCTAGCAATAGTAAACAGATGTCTGTTTTCTGGAGAATTGTATTGTTGGTAGGTATGGAAGTAATGGTTTCGATTGGAAACTGCAGCAGCTCAATACGAGGTAAACCAAGGAGAAGAGTAAGGCTTGACTTGGAATCGTTGAAAGGGATTAAAAGATTCCAAGCCATCCTTAAGCCAGAAGTTATGTAAAAATTACATTTATCAGCAGGAAGACGATAGATTTCTACCCAAGGGCCGTCATGAAGAAAATCACGGAGAGGGTCCTAGTCAGTTTTAAGGTAGTTGTAAGAGGTACAATGAAAGGGGGATTCAAATGATAAAGAAGAATGAAATAATAGTTTTAGAGAGATCGAACCGCGATTGAAGCACCTAAAGGTGAATGTGGAGAAACTGAGTACTGACTAGAATCAGAAACAAGACATACGCTGAGTAGAGAAGGTAAATGATTCGGGTTGTCTGGAAAGGTAGTTAAAAAGTTGACTATATAAGTTAGAGATTGAGAAAGACAAAAGTTGTGGACCTTAACGCCTGCAGAGTCAATGATACTAGAGCCAAGCCATTCAGTGTGGTGAGCATTAAAGTCATCAACAACAACGATTTTGGCTGATGGATAAAGAAAGAGAGCTTGGTCAATTTGATCAGAAATAAAATCGAAAAGAGTGAGATGAAGGAGAGCAATATTGAACAAAAAGAAAGACGATAGAGTGAAGTGGTGCTAAACGAAAGCACATGAAAAAATAGTTTGTGGGTTCAAATCTAGTTTCATGACAAATGGGTGAATTCTTACGAATGTAAATGCCCAGGCCAAGCATGTGACTATTGGAGTCTTTATGAATTAATGGAAGATAACCATCAACACTAAGATCACAAGATGAGACAGCTGAACTCAAATTAGTCTCACAAAGAGCAAGTAGGTCTGGTGAACTTTGCAAGAGATAAGACTCAACAGAAGAAAAGTTATTTTGAAGACCACGAATATTAGTGAATGATAGTTTTAGAGAACTTGGTGATGACGATGGTTTTTTGTCTTTTATAGTTTTTGGTACTTTAGTCATTTGTTAAAGAACTTGACTCAAAGCATAGATTGTACTCTGTACACTTTTTAATAGTTAAGCAATTGCCTCATTACAATTAATAAACCCTAAGCTGTAACAAAGGGCTCCAAATGTGGCCTTGATAATGCACCTTAAAAGTAAAAACAGGGACACCATCCATGCGCAACATGGCACTGTTAATACTTTGATATTTTTCAGCTGTTGATGGAATCAGCCTCTTTAAGAGCTCCACAGAGTTCGGGAAACCTGACTACAAGGCCAAACTATGGCCAAACCATATTCTATCATAACATGTGTCAGACAATTTCAAGAAAAAGAATTATTTTCACAAGTAAAAGAAGATGATATTCGTCTTTGGTGGTTTGATGCAGGACGGAGTCCCCATTACTTTTGTACTTTATCACATGAACTAATGAGTTTTTATCTTTCTTTCCATCCACACCAGTTACTTAGCAACTCCTGTCTTCACAAAATACTTTAGTTGTTATCTAAGAAACTTTATTCTTAATTGCCATAATTACTATTCTATAGTCAATTAATGCAGCTGCCCTTATTGCAGCTGTAGTAGCATCAATAGCCACATATCTTATTACAGCCTTGACTAAATTAGTTAAATATGTGTATTAATAATATATACCAACACATTCAGCTGTATAAAAACCATAGTTTTTCATTTACCCTTATAAAATCCCTATTACTTAACATTTAAAAAATTGTAAAAAAAATCTTTGTCAAGTATAAATTATCAGTAAATGGCAGATCGCACAGATCATACTACGTATCAAGTTTTTTTCCTAGCCAGCCTATTGTTGGCTAATTGTTTTTAGAACAACACCTTTTGAAATATTCTGTATATTTTATTTTTCAATAGTTTTTCTTTTATCAGAAGAAGACTTGAGACTATACCAAAGATTTTGCGAGTCATTATTGACTTGAAACAGAGTCACTTTTCTGTTCATCAAATAATTTTTGTAACCGCATTGAATAACCTGTTTGTAAGTTGGTAGATCGCTCGTGGGCAAATTAAAAAGTTTCCTCTATTAACACGAGTTTCGTTCAAAGTCTTCGCAGGTCTTCCAAGAGCTTTTGAGCTCATGTTGATATTACGATATGAATTTATTATATAATTAAAAAATAAAGCGAGAAGATCTTCTTCGATTTGAATTACTGACGTAAAATATGATTAGGAGGTTTTAACATGATTTAAACATGGTATAAACAATTAATGTTATGAGTCCACATGAAAACACGTTATAATCAGCTGATAAAGTTATCAATCCAAATAGAAGTACAAACATGTCATGTTTAAATAAACATTTAACAATGTGTCCAATTAAAAATATGTTACAAACTATTAATTCTACCCAACAACCAAGAGCCGTATGTTTGACAAAAGAACACAGTGAATGTATAATATGCAACAAATTATAAGCTAATTTGTTTTTGAGTTTTTCTATCCACTTAAGGTGGTTTTTATAAAATTTAAGAAGTTACTTTTTTATTCATCAAGTTTTAGTTTAAAAAAGGGTAGTTTTTTGGAAGTTTTTTACACAGAACGCGAAAAAAACTTCCAAAATTCATCGATGATCAAGTAGAGTCCTATATTTTGTATAATTACCCCCGAAAATGGGATTTACTAGAAACGCAACCACTCGTACTTTTTTTACAATTTACTGAGTAAAAGGCCAATTTACTATCCAATTTCGAACAAATGCACTCGCCTAGATACGGGTATCTAGTACATAAGCTCTTTTTTTTCTCTTTAAACAAAACCCCGTTTCTACCAAAAGTAATGCTTCACAACAACTCTATTTTAAAAGTTCAGGCACTTGGAACACACTTTATAAATAAAAGCCTGAAAATTTCAAGCAGTTATCATTATAAATTAAAAAATCATGGTGTTTTTTGTGCTGTAATTTTCTTGAAAAACAACACTCTGGAAGATCAAAAAATAAAAATAAAAATTATTTTTAAAACCATGGTTTTCCTTTGAAATAACTTTTTTCTCCCTTTTTATGCAAATCTTTATTCAATAAACTCTCCTTCAAGTCTTTAGATTTTCTCTTATCTAACTTTATCTAGCTTTTGTCTTGTCTAACTTTAACTAAGTTTTGGACGCTGCGCCTGGTTATTTTTGCAGAAATAACGCTTGAGCAGTCACCATTTTGCATTCCAAGTTTTTAAATTGTTTTTTCAGCAAGTCGAAAGTGAATCCTTTGAATAGAAAAGTAACACTGCTTACATAACTATAGAACTGACATTTCATATTTGACTAATTCTACAAAGGCTTGTTTGCAACATTTCAGTCAGTTAATATTACTCAAGTGCATAGAAACACAGAATACTAATGAGCCAAATCAAATTTTTACACATTTCAGTCAGCAGATTTTTAGTTTTAAGGACCATAGGTAAATTAATCCTTTCTTTTTGTCTGTTAAGTTTACTTTTTTATATTATTATTTTATTCTTAGACAAACGTGCCTTCGCTACAAATGATATGACCGCTTGATGGAATGAAGCTCCATTCCCAATGTTGCTTTCAAATTAAAAACTTAAAAAATTTTTAATGCTGTTAATTTTTGCCAATTTTACCAGTGCCTACCAAACAAAACGTTCCATTACAAGAGAAACATTGAGATGGAAAAATAGTAAAATCAAAGTAACCTATATTGCAGCAGAGAAAACAAGCATAGCAACCGTAGAATAATTATTTATGTTTTTCATCAGCAAATTTAAAACCTTATGTTGTTTATAACATACCAAACAACTCTCTTTTACAATCGAAATCAGCTAAAAAAATGGAAGACCGGAAACCGTTGGTAATGAAGCTGGAATATTTTTTTCATGCTCATGACCAAAAAGTAGCACTCTCGGTAAATAACTATCTATTCCATCTCACATTTAAGGACTAAGCATCAGCAACCTGATATTTTTTTCCCATAACACCACATCTGTCCTTCAGCCCATGCATCAAGACGAAATGAGTTCTTACAGCTCATTATCGTTGCAAAGTTTTTGTTATAGGAACTAAGTTGATATAGGAACTAAATTGGCAAATAAGATTCCTACTACGGAAAAAACTTTTAATGATTTCATAGAGCCTATAAATAATTCACTTTTTATAGATAATTTATATTCTGACATATCTTTTGATGAGTTTGAGAGAGCTTACAAATCTCTCAAAAGAAACAAAGCTACGGGTGCAAACGAAATAAATGGCAACATAGTCATAGATTGCTTTGAAAATTTAAAATGTATTGTTTATAAAGTCTTCAAAGCATCTATACACCAACCTGTATTCCCCGTCCAATTAAAAATAGCTAAAGTTACTCCAATTTACAAAGACGAAAAAAAATCAAATATTAGTAATTATCGCCCATCTCAGTATTTCAACCTTCTCGAAAATTTCAGAAAGAATTATATACAATAGAACATACAATTACCTTAACCTAAATAAACTTCTATATAAAAATTAATTCGGTTTTAAAAAAAGTTGTTTAACCAAACAAGCCATTACACAGTTCATTCGTGAAATCTCCAATTCATTCGGTAGATCACAATATACACTAGGTATTTTCATTGACCTATCAAAAGCATTCGACTGAAAATTGTTCATTTTCAAAGATCTTTTAACCCATAAGGCTATAAACAAATATACGAAATAATATTTTATTTATTGTGCCCTTTTGTCAAACAAAGTTTAAACAATTTTGCATATGAGCACTATCGAGCATCGTATTTATGGGACAAAATTGTTGTTCCAAATTTTTATTTGTCAATTTTGTTTTACTGTTTTTAAAACTAAATTAAAAAGTTATATTATTTCTACTGGCAGTATGTATAAATATTTTTGAAAAATAAAATTATTTTCACTCTGGATAACTTGTAAAATTATTTCAGTTTTTGTTTATTCTACATTGTTAATAGTTATTATTTCAATTGTATTTTTATTTTATTATATATACACATTTGATATATTTTATATGGTTCTGGCGACAAGATTTTTTGGATCTTCTTTCAGATACGAAGTTTATATACTGCTATACTGCTATATTACGATTAATAGTTGTAAACTAAAAAAAAATAAAAAAGTTGTATGTATGTGTATCAAGACCATTGGTATTAACGATTCTCTGCAAAAAGTTTATCATTCAAGCAATGAATAATCTTATTTATTCTTGGAATTCAGTATAAAAAAAAAACTATTATCAATTGTTTAAAAAAATCTGGTATCAGTATAACAATCCATTTTGTTTTGTTCAAATATTTGACAGAAAAGCTTGAACGTTTACGCGACTTAAATCCTAGTGCCGTTTAAGGAGAACTGCTAGCAGAATCTTACATTGGTTTATATTACGATATAGTAACCACCTGTTTGCCAGCTACTGATACTGAATGATTAAAAAAGATAGTATTACTCATTCAGAAGTCTGGTCAAAAAAGTGACGCCATTTATTAAATATAATAGGACTAATAAATGTGGTAGTGGTGTGGTGGAAGATCCCCACCGTGTCCCTGGTAGCAACGCACTTAACTTGTTTCTCCACGCAGCAGCCTTGTTTGTCAAGGTTCATGTTTCGGAGTTAAGAGTGGGTTGTAGCCTCCTCGACTGTAGTGGCCTTCATGACCTTGGGAAGGTGAATTGAAAATTAAAAAAATAAATAACAAGCAAATAAACATTTATAACAACATGAAAAAGTGAATTTATAAAAGTCGTATTATCCAGGTATCAAAATGGTAATTACATATAACAAAATAGGCAATGATTTTAATAATAACTGTAATTTTTTATATTAAAAAAATCAAACTTTTTTAAGGAAAAAATTTTTTTATTTAAATGAAAATCAGTAAACTTAACCACTAGGCTAAATATGAACTTTAGACTTAAATATTTTATACAGTTTTTTCAGTTAAAAAAATGTTATTACTAAACGATTATGCCTCTTTTTTAATCATTTTTTAATGAAGAACCAGCTCAGTTTTAGATTGCGAGGGCCTTATAGTTGTTTTGTTTTGTTCACTGTTTCAACAGAAACTAGTGTTTAATAAAATTTAATAAAACCCGAATTGAGATATGATAAGCACTTTTTAAGCTATACTCTAAAACTTTAATACGAATCATATGTCAAAACAACGCTGTTGTGATTGGCTGAATCATTGAGCAAAACATTTCCTCTAATAACGATTATAATAAAAAACAAGTTAACTTTGATACCCCAAAGTACTTATATAGAAGGCTACAGTGCGAAAGAAAATGGTTTTAGAATCTACTATAGTATGGTAATTACAAGCTTTTTTGTTAGGATCTCTTATCGACTCGTTTATTTTAATTTTAATTTTACATTATTTTAAGTACAGAAGTTTATAGTGCAAAAAAAGGTCTTTTTTTTTATCCATTTATTCAACCAAAAATTGAAAAATTACAAAAATTGCTTTTATAATTTTACAAAGTTAGGTTAGGTGCCACTCATATAGTTAAAAAATAGACATTGGAGTGAAAATCTTAGAATTTACTATGGTATGGTAATAAATAGCATTTTAATAAGGATCAATTTTTTTATTTTAATTAACGTTGCATAAAGATAATGTTCTAAAAATTATTTACTTTGATTGCCTGACGGGAAAGTTTTATATATATATATATATATATATATATATATATATATATATATATATATATATAATATATATATATATATATATATATATATATATATATATATATATATATATATATATATATATATATATATATATATATATATATATATATATATATATATATATATATTAGTAGAAAATCACTTAACAAAAATTTTTTTCATTTTACACTGTGTTTCATCAACAAAGATTCATCAGAAATTTTTTTCATCAACTAATTGCTCTGTTCTTTTAAGAGCATTGAGCACTCTATTTTGTAGAATACATTTTAAAGTTGTTTAAATATATATATATATATATATATATATATATATATATATATATATATATATATATATATATATATATATTGATCTACTATAGTATGGTAATTATGGATATTGATCATATTTTAACATTCTTGAAAATTATTGAAAACTAACAGCCTTCAAACCAACTCAAAAAAATTTGGTGTTATTTTAGGTAAAGTATTTAAAGATTTTCAAATAAAGTTATCTTCCACATCTAACAACTTGAACCTAAAGTGGTCAAATACTGCATCGAAAACAAAAACATCTTTACTAACAGAGTTGCTAAGCTATGGAATACTCTTTCCTATTTAGTAATATCAGTCACTATGTTAAATAAATTCAAGAAAAAGTAAAAAGGAACAATCTATCGCAAATACTACAGCAGAGATCAGCCTCAAAAGACATGGCATATTCTTTTTGAAGAGAAAAGCTTAACATTTTTCTAAGTTTTAAAAATTATTCTAGTAATTATTTTGCTTGTTATTTTTAGCTGGATTATATCTAATAAAAACTTATATATTTGTTTATTATTAACATAAAATATAAAATGTATAAAATGAGACTTGATTGAATGAGCAGCACCCATTATAATATTTATAGAAAAGAGAAAGAGAAGCAATATTACCACAATGTGACAATGGTTGAAGGTTGGCTTTAAGTGTACCTTGCCTAAAAGAAAAAAGGCATCATTCAAAAATCGATACCAGAAATGGCAACAGTATTCCATACAATATATACATACTTTGTTAAAAGGAATCTATTCCATAAAGACAAGTTATGTTCATATCTTAGATAAACCTTAGAAAATAAGTTTGATTTTTTTGAACTGCTAATACCATTAACCCACCTAAACAAATTATTTTTCAAGATATTAAGTTAAACGTTTTTTTTAATGCCACTTTTTTTTTTGGAATGCAATCTTTGACTTTCACAGATTGCTACTACTACTACTACTACTACTACTACTACTACTACTACTACTACTACTACTACTACTACTACTACTACTACTATTACTATTACTATTACTATTACTCATATTGTTACATATTGTTACATAGGCAAAAAATATTTGATATATTTTAGTATGCTTGTTGTATTGTTATTCAGTTCGTGCTGATTTAATGCAGTTCAAACATTAGGCATTAGGTATTCAGTTATATGTTTCCTTTAGCCAAAAGTTTCAAAAGAAGTTATAAAGAGTTATAAAATTATTGTTTATAATTTTATAATAAATTTATAATGAGCTTACAAATTTACAACTAAGTTTATAATAAACTGATTATTTAAAAATAGAATAAAATCAGATAATATTAAAAAAATCAAGTTAACCTTTTTAATCATAATTATCTAGCTACATAAGACAAATCTCTTCATTCTTTTAATAAAGCATTAATAAACAAAGCGTGAAAAATCAAATTGAAAAAATAAAAAAACAATAATATAATTTGTCATGTAGCAAACATAAATAGTCATTTAATTTAGACTTTCATAGATTTATTTGATACATTTTGTTCAGGTAAAAAAACTACAGCAACAATTAGTAATTTGATGTAGCTCTATGTTTGCTCTAAATTTTCGCTGACCAATTTAAAAAAGTATGTTTATTTCTTTTAATATAAAAAAATAAAAAGTTAATTGACAAATGTGATAACAACAACAAAAATTGCAGTTTGTATTTAGCTAAACAATAGGGCATGTTAACTTTTCTTTAAACTTTTTTATAATAATTTGATGATGTCACAAATCACATTAGGCTTATTAATTGTAGTTAATTTGATGATGTCACAAATCATATTAGGCTTATTAATTGTAGTTAATTTAATGATGTCACAAATCACATTAGGCTTATTAATTCATTGCTAGGGCTTAGAATATAATAAAAAAAATATACAACATTTTTGTAATAATAATATCAAATGAGAGTTCCATGCTTTTACTATTTCACACTTAAAAAGTTAGTGCTGGTAATAACTTGTCAATAGGGCAAATACAAATCATGAAAAGTTAATTTTTCAGTAATATTATTGCTAATATAATAAAGTATAATTAAGTAAATACTTTTTCACAGCACTCTGTGATAAGTTAGGTCTTTTTGAAGCACCTTGATTACTAAAATATAAAAAACTAAAAGAATTTTATTTTAATATATTTGTTAGTATTGTTAGTATTTAATTTAACAACTTAATTTTTTTTTTCTAAGTAAGTTAGGAATTAAGTTGCTAATTTTATTTTAATATATTTGTTAGTATTGTTAGTATTTAATTTAACAACTTAAATTTTTTTTCTAAGTAAGTTAGGAATTAAGTTGCTAAATCAATAAATAAATATATATATATATATATATATATATATATATATATATATATATATATATATATATATATATATATATATATATACATATATATATATATATATATACATATATACACATACACATACATACATATACATACATACATACATACATACAGGTAGGTGTCGTAATACTGGTTGTCGGTTTACGAGTTTAACAGCAATTAGCTAAATTTGGATCAAATTTCTTACCAGTAAATTTTTGTAATTTACTGGTAATTCAGGTTTTTTTGATGTGTAAAGATTGCTTAAATTTGTAATAGCTGGTTGCTTTTATATAATAAAGAACATGCTATTATAGAAGTTATATAAATTATTTATATACACTTTCTTGTTATAATATTAAGCTTACAACCTGTTAAGTTTGCTGTTGAAGCACTCTGCACTGAAAAGATTAATTTTTATGTAGCCGATCTAACATTAAAATTTATGCTAGATGAATTAAGTTACCAAAACACTTTTTTAAGCATTGCACTAAAAAAAGAATTAATAAGATAAAAGAGTGATGTTTTCTGACGTTTTACGCTATATAACAGACCTTAACATGGCTCTTTCTGTTAAAGAAAATTACACGACAATGGTATTTTAATATTTACTATATCAGGGCTTGTGATTAAGAAAATCGTCAAGCGTGTTATATCGCCCTCGTAAAATTAGAATAAGTTTTCATCGAGCGTGATTATGTGCGCTCGAGATAATGTCGGCGAGCGCGATCATGAAAATTGCTGAAGGCAATGCTCATAAAAAGCTTTTTATTTTTTATATCTTTTTTTTATTTGTTACATAATTCTTTCGTCAAAAAATGTTTGAATTAGTATCACACTCATGAAACTACTTCAATGAAGTAGATTTTTATACTTTCAAACTTCTTGAATATTGTAAGATCGCGATTTTATTTTTAACTATTTATGTTATAAAAAAATATCAAACAAAATCAAACAAAATATAAAACAAAAACACAACTTCTTATTGATTTAGTATTGAAGTATAATTTAGTGACTTAGTTTTGCTTCGTTGTTTTGATATATGTATTTTTAAATGTTACGCTGTAAACTTAAGCGTTATTTTATACACTCATTATAAGCTGAACGAACGTTGTTTATCGCGCCTAGAACGTTTGAAAATACTGTTTACAGGCGCGTTTTACGAGCGCGCTTGCTTCATCACAAGCCCTGCTATATAATAAAGCTGCTGTTGTTAAAAGTATTGCTGCCATAGTAGAAAGCATCTTATACACTAATGCAGAATCTAGAGATATAACTCCGAGACACTTAAATGATAAATCGGGTTCAGATTTGAATAACAACCTCATTACTGTTAAACAAAATGCTGGTTTTTCTATGATAGGAAAAACTTTATCTTATTAAAAAATAAACAAACAAGAATCAAGAAATACTGTCTTAGAAGAAAGTAGTAATAAAGATCTGAAAGAAGTTATAAAAAAGGAGTTTGAGTAGTTTCTACAAGAAAATATATGTGGGAAGTTTATTCAAATAGTTTTTGATTATTTAATGACCATTCGTCCAACAAGTGTTGGACTTAAAAGAGTATTCTCGGGTGCTGAACTAATTTGTATGAAAATTAGATCTTGGTTAGGATACAAGACATTGGATAATTTAGGCTTTTTACAAAGTTTCTTTTTGAAAAATGCTATTTAATAAAAATGTTATTACATTGTTATATTTGTATTAATCTATAGATATTATTATATTTACTGGTATTTTACTGATATACAGGTATAAAGTCGGTAAATTTACAAATCCTATTTACAGGAGTATTTTTGTACTTTCAGAGAAAGCACATGCCAATAAATACTCCATTAGTTTTTTCACTTGAATTGAGCTCTTGATTTAAAAAAATAGGTGTTTTTTTACAACAAAGTATTGACAAAATAAAAGAATAGTTTACAAATAGTTAAAAAAAACCTTTTGTTTTTAAGATGTTGTAATTATTAAGATCTTATCTGTTACAGGAGCCTGAAAACTAATAATATTTTGAAAATATTTCAAAGTACTGTGTTGTAATTAAATTTACTTCTTAACTGCATTAAAAATCATTTAAACTGATATAACAAAAGTTATTGATAAAATCTAAAATTTGTTATTTGAAAAGGATTATAATTCCTTATAATTTATTTCTTAAAGCAATCTTATAGTTAACATAATCTTTTGTGTGTTTATCACAGTTTATTTATTTTAATTTTTATGTATTTAATGTAGTAGTTTTAATTAAGGGTATAAACAATTTATAGATCAGTTTTCAATAAGATATTTGTAAACGTAATTTATGTTTATAAATGTTTTTTATTAAAAGAACTTTACATAATATTGAATTTATATGAAACACATTTTAAATACATTTATGAAAATATTCTCTTAAACAAAAACACTTTTCCTTTTTATAAAAAACATTTAAAAAAAAAGTTTTTAACTTGCTTTCGCATTTTATAATCTACTTATATTCTAACTAACTTTAAAAATATAGTTTATTATTTAAGGCTTTTCTTTTTATAGCATTTTTGAATTTAAAAAAATAATAATAATAAAACTAGGACTGCTGATAAAAATCAGTAGTTGCCCTTTCGGGCAGCTTTATTGCATTAACAGAATATTTTTAATTACCCTTCACAAAAAAATGAGTGAACACCTCTGATATATATATATATATATATATATATATATATATATATATATATATATATATATATATATACGCACAGTGTGTTAAGAAAACCAGAAATTTTGCACAAGATAAAAATTAGTGTAACTTGCCCAATTTAAATTGGATATTCTTTTTTCTTCTTTTTTTTTTTTTAACAAAAAGCAGTATAAGACCAAGAATAAATATCAAGTGTTCATGCTATTGGTCAATATATTTGTCATGATCCTTTCATGTCCATAAGAAATATAACAATGAAATTACTCTTGAGTCCTACATATACATATATGTATGTATGTATGTATATATATGTATTTATTTATGTATGTATATATGTGTATATATATGTATTTATATATATATATATACACTGCCGCTCACGGAAGTTAGGACAAAAAATATTTTTTCAAAAGAACAATTTAAAATGTAATTATGTTATAAAATTATTTACTTATATTAGTAAAATTTATGTTTATATAAAAATAAATCAAGTTAAATAAAATTTGTATCAAAAAATTTTTAAATTAAGTTATTTTAATGTAAATATATTAAAATAACTAACATTTAAAATAACATAAATTGTACTCACAAGTAAAAGTCTTATCATTTTAAATAAATAAACAGAGAACACAGAAACATATTAAAGGTCACATATGAACCTGTATTTTACATTATCAACTCAAATCTTTTAAGTTTGTCATTTAACAAGTATTTCTATTGTTTACTGTGTTTTTGCAGATATTTTGTGTTAGTGTTTTAAAAATTTCAAGTGCAGAAGTTCAAAGGTAAAATTAAAAATTATTTTTTTAGTGTAAATTCAAAATATTGAAAAAAATATGCCTAAAGGTAAGCCAATAAGTGTTGAAAAAAGGACAGCAATACTCACTTTGCTTCAAGAAGGCTATACAGTTAGAAAAATAGCTGAAAAATTAAATCTGAGTAAATCAACAGTTAGCTATACGATTCGTCGATATCGAGAATCTGGAAGTTTGGAAGACAGAAATCGTCCAGGTCCTTCTCGCATAACAACAAAAACTGATGACTGACGTATAAAAATCATCAGTAAGCGTAATCGAATGTTAACTGCTCCACAAATAAAAGCTATTTTCAACTGTGATAGAGAAAAAAAGTTTCTGTCAGTACAATCAAACGAAGATTGCAAAAAGCTAATTTGCATGGTCGTGTTGCTATCCGAAAACCATATCTACGAAAAGTTAATCGACACAAGAGATTCTGTTGGGCACAGCTCCACATTAATTGGACGATGGATGAATGGAAACAAGTACTCTGGACCGATGAGTCAAAATTTGAAGTTTTCGGAAATAAGCGAAGAGTTTACGTTAGAAGATCTGCTGAAGAAAAAAAACTCAATGTCTGGTTCCAACAGTAAAACATGGTGAAGGCTCTGTGATAGTTTGGGGTTGTTTCTCTCTGGATGGAGTGGGATATTTGCATAAAATCGATGGTATAATGAGAGCAGAACATTATAGAGATATCCTGGAAACAAGTGCAATCCCTTCGGGACTTCGATTAATCAGAGATAATTTTATTCTGATGCATGATAATGACCCTAAACATACTGCATTATTATGTAGAAATTATTTAGAATCAAAAAAAGCTGAAAATGTATTACGTGTAATGACCTGGCCTCCCCAAAGCCCAGACCTCAACCCCATTGAGTTACTATGGGATGAACTGGATAGAAAAATTAGAACTGTATGTCCAACATCAAAATCTCATTTATGGAACATTATAGAACAGGAATATAATAATATTTAAAAAGAAACAATTAGAAAATTAATTGAAAGAATGCTGAGAACAGTTAAAGCAGTTATTAAATCAAAGGGTGGTTTTTTTGACAAAAAAAAAATTTAATTATTATAATGGTTTTTGTACATTTTTATTACATAAAACTGACTAATAATATATTTTATATTGAAAATGTATAAAGAATATATATTATAATAAAAAATATAATATTTTTATTAATATAAATTAAAAATTCTATAATGTAATTATATATTAATTTTGAAAAAATCTCCACTGTCCTAACTTCTGTGAACGGCAGTGTATATATATACATATATATGTATGTATATATATATATATATATATATATATATATATATATATATATATATATATATATATATATATATATATATATATATATATATATATATGCACTTCACTTTGCCTGCCTAAACCCATATGGTTTAGGTGGGGGGAAAAAAAAATACTAATAATGAAAAAAACTTATCGTTGCTTTAACATAAATCCTTAGTTGATATAGCAGCAATTCTCCCTATATCAGCCTGTTCTCCTTATATCAGTCAATGTATGTACTGAAGCCCTCAGCAGCTCTGTATTTCAGTATGTTGTCAGAGTGTCAACCTAAGTATAGTCTTATAAAATATTTCCCAAAATAAACACAATATTTAAATGTTAAATAGAACTGTTACTATAAAACTGTTTTTAGTCTTTAGAATGATATTTTTTTGTAAAATTGTTAAGTACATAGGATTGAGTTATCACATATACACTCTTGTGAAAATTTTAGATGCCTATTTTGCATAAGTGTTTTGTTAAAACAGCATTTAATTTCCTGCTGCAATGCACAGTTAGTGGTGAGGTTGTTGACCTTAACCTATGACTTCAAATAACTTTATAAAAAGAAATCTAATAATATTAAATCACTCAATATAGGGGGCCAATTCTAATCATCAAAACAAGTGCATGTCAAAGAAATTTCCCATGCAATATTTAAATCATTTCAGGAGCTCTGTGACAATTAGCACCGTTTTATTAAAGCTACAAATTGCCACATCAATATCATCCAGTTTTGACAGGAAGAACTGTATTATTTATGTTGCAAGCGCCAGCAATTGTCACTCCTTGACTATCCTCATTGTAGGAACCCTAAACACAATATTTTTGGCGGTTAATGAAGCCATTAGTTTAAAAATATGCTTTATCCCATAGGATGATTTTGCTCTATAAATCGGGATCCGCTTGATTAGGTTGGTTTGACAAGGTTCTAACTGTGTTTTTTTAGTAGAATAGCAAATAAATCTTTTTTTATTTATTTTTTTATTGTCTAGATAAAAATATTTATATGATTATTTTTTATTTATGTATTTTATATATAACAAATACATAAACAATACATAAGACATAAACAAATAAAATAACAATAGTATAAATAATTTTAATTGAACAAACTTTTTTTCTAAATTCTCCTAATATAAAAAATTTCAGTTAGAACCTTGTCAAACCAATGCGGCAACTTGTTAATGTTCAACAGTCCATTTAACAAACTTTTTTTGTTGTGCATGGTCATTAGACTAGTTATTGCATCAATTAAATTTTGTAAGCCTGGAGACAAATCTTTTGTGAAAATATACTATAGATCATTTATAGATCATTTTTATATGCAATTCTTGTCCATGGCACTAAGTTAATAATGTAGGATTTTCACCAACACTCCTTTCACAAGCTCTGCTCCGTTGCGTTAAAGACAAAGTTGATAGTCCTTGGCCTTGCCTTAAAGCCAAAAATAAAGGCCTTGGCCTTAAAACTGTTGACTTTGGTCTTGAGCATTTTGGCCTTGAGCGTTTTGGCCTTGGCCTTCTGCCTTTTCTTATTAATTTCAGAACTTTCGCGTTTGCATTTAAAAAATTTAAATGCAGTTAATTTTGTTTACCAGAGTTATTTTCGTTTACTTGAAAGCTTTAGAACCTATAATAGTGTTTTATGTCATGGTTTAACTTGCCGTTTTTGACTAGCCATTTTAAAACAACAGTCATTTCAGAATTTAAAAAAGATTTAAACACATGAATTTTTCTTAAAATTAAAAACAGAATTTTAAAGGTTTTTTGAAAATAGTTTTTATTATATTTAAATTATAATTTATTTATACTGTTTTTATTCAACTTATCTAAGTTATCTGTTTAAAACAGTTGTTAGTAATGTATTTTTTAAAGTTTTTTTTTAATAATTTTATTTATAAAATCCAACTTTGTATTGATAAGCAATAGTTTAATTATCCTTCTTTGATAGTTAGGTCACTGAACTATCAATCATTTGCTCAAGGACAATTACAGAAACCACTTTAACATCAACTAAAAATAGTGTTACACCTCAGATTTAAAAGTTCTTTACCAAAAAAAAAGCCTTTTTGCAAATTATTAAAAAAATCTTGTTTTACAAACAAAATAGTTTTGTCTAACTATCTTGAATGAATAAATCACTAGAATTTAATCAGAAAGTTTTTGTTAAAAAAAAATGTACACAATGAAACAATATTCAAAAATTAGAAATATATATTTGACAAGTATTTCTTTGTCCCTGCAACTTCAGCTCCTGTCAAGCATATCTTTTTTCAGAGTGGGTTGATAATGCACCCTCATAGAGCTTGTATGTCTAATTCATTGCTTGAAACTTTGATGTTTTTTAAATGTAAGTAAAACTTATAGGCTATATAGTGATAGTTAGTGCTTTTGACATATAGGCAATTCCATTTTTAACTTATGTTACCTGCGCAACAACTTTATTAAATATTTGCCTATTTAAACTGTATATTAAACTTTTAGCCATTTTGAATGAAAGCTGTTAGTCTAAAAAGTTTTGAGTCTGGCTAAAAGAGGGCGAACTTATTACTGAAAATGCCATTTAACTTACGTTACACAGAAAACAAGGTAAAAAAATTGCTTTAAGTTTTAGGTCAGATTTCTGCGAATCAGTAAAACAGAATGTATTAGAAACTTTCACAAGATGTTGAGAATTTTATACCAATTTGAAAAATATATAAAAATTTATCAGAGGTGACTGGCTAAGGAAAATAAACTGGTTTTTTTGATACTATGTATTTAACTTATATTACCGAGCCATTTTTTATATCTATTATTAAGAATTAGTGTTATGTAACAAAAGAATTGCAAAATTAATGAACTCATTCATTACAAATAATTAACAAAGGAAATTTTAAAAAACTGGAGGCACCCTTCCTAAGTGATTTTTCATAACATTTATAAAAGTTATCAAATCGAAAACAACTTTTCCGCAAGACCAAGAGCAACATATAAAATTATTTTAGTATTACAACTTTATTAATACTTATTTGAGACATTTGAATAAGAAAATCTTTGATTTGTCGAAGTTTTTACTTACACATCTTTCATTTATGCGTATCGCCTTATTTTCATTAGGTTGAGTTTTTAAAATGCTGCAAAGTATTTACATTTAAATAATTTAAAATTTTTTTGATCTAAAAACTGCTATCACCGTTTAGGAGGGAGATTCAGGTATATGATCGTTTAGAAGGGGGTTTAGGTATATGTGATCGTTTGTGACAGGAGGGAAAGGGTTAGGAATTGACAAATATAAGGTGACATGCTTTATGGATGACCCCCCTTAATTGCATTTACAATTTACATTTTAAACAAATCGTAAATGCAATTTTGCATTTACAATTTGTTTTACGAAAACAAAAATAAAAAAGGTTTTAACTGATTTTTTTTATATTAGGAGAATAGCAAATAAATCTTTTTTATTTTTTTTTTAATGTCTGAATAAAAATATTTATATAGTTCTTATTTTTTTTTAATTTATGTATATTTATATGTCAACCAAAATAAGAATACATAAACATGTAAAAAAACAATAATATAAATAATTTAATTAACATTAAAAAAAAAAAAAGAAGATTTTTTTCTAAATTCTCCTAGTATTAAAAGTTATATCAAAATATCAAAATTATTTAACAAGTGCTTACCAGAGTCTGTTTTTCTTCCTGTCGGAAAGCGGCATCTGTTATTTCTATTTTCAATAATTCTGGAGAGTGATCTGACTTGTCTAACTACCATCCCATTAGTCTTCTTACTATCATAAGCAAGGTTTTTGAGCCTTTATTTAACTAACACCTAATATTTCAGCTTGAATTTAATAACTTCCTTTCTGATCATCAATATTGTTTTCAATCTTCTTGTTCTACTGCTGATTTGTTAACAATAATAACCAATAGGTTTTAGCATACATTAGATCGATGTGGTTTAAGGCTATCACACTCAATATTTCTAAAGCCTTTGATAAAGTTTGGTATGCTGGTCTTCTCCACAAGCTCTCTTCTTGTGGTGTATCAGGTAACATCTTTAACATTATTGATTTCTTCCTTACTAATTGTAGTATAAAAATGTCTTTAATGGACAGCATTCTTCTACATTTTCTGTGACTTACATTAACTGTAACTTCATGGGTTCCTCAAGGTTCTATCCTTGGCCCTATACTTTTATTAATTTACATTATTGATCTCCCAGAAATTATAGTATCATATGAACAATGCCACATATAAAGTGGCATTGTTCATATGATACTACCTTTTTTTCCTATCTTGATAAGGAGCCGACACTCTCTGATTGCTTGAAGAAAATTTATAGAGATAAAGAGTTCTATTTTCTATATATCTTTAATCCATCCTTGTATATAATGTTGTTATTAAATCTGGAGTGGATCTTTGAATGATGCCCTTTTTCTTTTACACAAGGTACAAAAACGCATTGTAAACATAGTAGGACATAATTTTGCAGCCAACCTTTAACCATTGTCACATTGTCGAAATGTTGCTACTCTTTCTCTTTTCTATAAATACTATAATGGGTATTAAAAAAAAGACAACATATAATAGTCTAAAGGCTATAAAGTTTTTAAAGTGCAAACCAAAATTTTTTCCTTTTTGTTTTTCAATTAAAAAATGAGTCTTTAAAAATATACTTGGAGTTTGCATTCAATATTTATCAAGAATTACACTGAACACCTAATACGTATTGTTAGAACAGATTTAAATGTTTTAAATAAATTAAATGATTAAAGATGTTGTTTGAAGACTTAAAAATGTTATTTTAGTTAATCTAATTTTATTGGTACATTTATACATGTTAAAATTCATCATTAAAGTTTAATTTATCATTAAAGTGTGCTTTGATATCTTGAAGGAAGTTAGCTATATCTAGGCAAATTAAGTTGTTCTGAATTTTGTAACATGTAACTTAGTCTTATTGGATAATGAATTTGAGGTAGTTTCAAATCATATAATCTAGGCTTTTTAAAATACAAAAAATTGTATAGATTTACAATTTTTTGTGTAAAATGTCTTGGCACTTTTTCCAACTTTATTAAATAATTCAATAGGATATGGTAACAAATAAAGAGCAAATAACATCTATTAGTTTCAATTGACCTATTAAAAATAATTTACTCAGAAATAAAAATTGACTTGTTAGTTGGTTATTAAAACTTATTTTAATTTTTTTTTAAATTTTTTATGCAACAGTTCTGCCATATGTTATATAAATAATACATGCCAGTTATTTTTTTAAATTAATTCCTTGCGTTAATTAATTTAATTGTTTTATTTTATTATAGTGTTGATAACAGTGAATATATGAGAAATGGTGATTTTATGCCTACACGTATTCAAGCTCAACAAGATGCTGTTAGTTTAGTATGCCATGCTAAAACGAGGCAAAATCCTGAAAATAATGTTGCACTTATGACTTCTGCTAGGTATACATATTTTCCATGCATTTATAACATAGGAAATCATTATCAATTCCTTAGTTCCCATTTATTTTAACATTTTTACCTAAAAAAATTATTAAAAGTAACTTTTTTTACCTAATGCAAAAAATTATTTTGAGGTATTTTTTTAAGCTGCTTTTTTCATTTTATTGCAATTAGTTCAAAACTCACAAAAATACTAATCTATATACCAATAGAAAATAATCAAGTTAAATAATCTGTAAGGTTATTTGTATTTCAACAAGTTTAAATAAAATTTTTATTGAACGTAATCTCTTTGATACTTACATTATTATTTGTAATGGTGAATTTTCCACTTACTTACTAAGTATAATGACTTCCTAAGAGCCGATGTTAAATAGCTAAGTTGCAAATAGAAAAAAACCTTATAACCTTTTTTCTAATTGTTAACAAGTGTCTCTTTTTGTAGAGCTATTTCCAAAAATTCTCTTTAAAAAATATTTATAACATAAGTTCATAAAATTTTATTTTTTATAAGCTTGTATTTTGTTTGCGTTATAAAAGTAAAGTTAAAACCTTGAAAAAATACAAAAATGTTTCACTTATTTTTTGTTTAGTAAATAATAATTTATGTAAACAAACTATCTATTGTTTGGTCAATAAAATCAATAAAAAAAATTACCACAGGATGGTGGCAGGTGAAGCTAGAAATTACCAGGAATAATCAAGAGATACTCTAAAACCCCAAATTAATTGTGGGTAAGATATTCTTGTTAATCTTGGGTGTTAGTCTTTTTAGTATAAGTATCACAATAAAGATAACGAGTCCTGATCAGCAAAACAGTTTGACACCAGAAAGGGTATCCAGTTGTAAAAAATTGTTTAACTTATTTCATATTTAAATGAGTAAAAAGGGCATTATGGAAAACTGTCCAAATCACATAAGAAATGCATCAATATTATTTATTACACTTACAATTATTAGTGGTGTACTGAGTATAGATAATTATTAAGGGTAACAATTTTTTACTGTTACTCTTAACAATTATCTATACTTAGATAATTGTTAATAGTAAGTATAGATAGCATAATTTAATTGCTGCATTTTTATATTTTTAATTTTTGTTTTTAGCACAAATAGTTGTTGGTTTTTATAAGTGCATTTACAAATAACTTTCAATCTTTGAACTTTTTAATAACAGTAAAAAAAAAAGTTACTTTTTTTGACTTGTTTTTTGTCATCTTTCAAAAATATGATCAATTATAACTGGCTATTTTAAAAATTTGATTTTAGTTTAAAAAAGTTGGACAGGAGATTCCTTTTTTTAAAAGGATCTATTTTTATTATTAACTTCTTTTTTTTTCCTTTCTGTTTCACTGTTTAATTTTATCAAATTTGTATCAATGTACAAAGTTTTTTAACTTAAATATATATTTTTAAAGTTTGGAAGTTCTTGTGACATTAACAACTGACGTAAACAGGGTCTTATCAAAACTCCATCAAGTAAATCCATCTGGTAAAGCACAGTTTTCAACAGGGATCAAAATTGCACATGTATGAGATTTCAATAAAATAATAATAATATTAAGATATAATAATAATATGTAATATAAATAATAATAATATTTTATCTGACATGTTACCTACAAAGAAATTTCTTTTTAATATTATGTTGTTGTTCTTGCTGTTTACAACTTTATCATGAAATTTTAGCTTGCATTAAAACATCGACAAGGCAAAAATCATAGAATGAGAATAATCGCATTTGTTGGGAGTCCAATTGATAGTTCAGATAAAGATGTAAGTTTTTATATTGTTACAATTTGATTTTTTAATTTACTTTTTATTTGTATTTCTTAACTGTTTTTTGTTTTTGTTTTGTTTTTATTTGGTGGAGGTTTTTAAGTTTTGTTATTTATTTTTTGCTGATTGTTTTAAAAAATTCTACAATTCCAATGTTTCAGCTAGTTCGTCTCGCAAAGAAACTTAAAAAGGAAAAAGTAAATGTTGATGTGATTGCGTTGGGAGAAGATGTATGTTCTTTGTTTGGAAAATCCTCAGTTTTTTAATAATTTTTTACTCTTTTATTTTTTTAATTGCTAAACTCACGTTGATCTGTTGCAAAGTTAATAGTGTATAGTTACAAGAAGCTATTTGTTATAATAAATGCAAAAAATTACAAATTATGATATTTAAAGATTATTGGTCAGTTTTATTAAAAATGAATAATCTTTCTCACACATAGCTGTACATAAGGGCAATTCCACCAAGCAAAATTTTTTGAAAGCAAAAATTGGCATTGGTGTAGAAGATTTTATGTAAACCAAGTGCAATTTAACAAAATATAAAACTTATGCATTAGCATTAAAATTTGGTAGCGGTATAGCGATAGAGGGCTTGCTTCATAAACAAAAAAATTTGAATTTGGTCTCCACTACTTGGTAGTACTGTGCTTATTTCTGTATAGCAATTTTATACGTCCGTTTGTTGTACGGTTCTTGTTTTTGAGTTAAAGAGTTAAGAGAGGTAACCACAATAAAACTTCAACTGTAATAGCCCTCTCGGCTCTCGGCTAAACTCTTCAACTGTAATAGCCCTCTCGGCCTTGGTGAAGTAAATAGCATTAAGAGCAGAGAAAAAAATTAAAACATAAATATTATATATTTAAAATATTATGCATAATATTAGTTTATAAAGCATGTTGCCAAAATTAATTATTTTCCAGGTAATGATGCTATTATTATACAATGTATTGCATTGCAGTTTTCTAGATTTTTAAAAGTTGATCATTATTATCTTTTTGGTTTATTTATTTTTAATTGAAATAGTTTTCTTTAGTGGGTAAGGAGGATTATTG
Organism: Hydra vulgaris; assembly: GCF_038396675.1. NCBI lineage: Eukaryota > Metazoa > Cnidaria > Hydrozoa > Anthoathecata > Hydridae > Hydra > Hydra vulgaris. The sequence continues at coordinate 13,911,967 of NC_088924.1, read as the reverse complement.
TGCAGTTATTGGTTGTAACAACAAACTTGGATATAAAGAAAAGTTTTTTTTTTGAAAAATCATGCATAGAAGACCTTTTGGGTAATCCCAAAAAAATTAGGAAAGATACAAAGCATCTTTCCTTATTCTTTCAAACTGGGAAAGTAACATATCTAAAAATAAACTTTAAAAAGTATTTAACTTGTTTTCTCTTAAAAAAAAAAAAAAATCTTCATAAGATCTAAACCACTAAAAACTCAGTCTTCTCTTTTTCCTAGGGCCAAGATTAAACTTTAATCTGACATATTTGTGTACTAAATTTAATTGTGTACATAATCAAATTTAATCTTTGTGATTGGTTTGGTTTTTATCTTTTTTGATTCAAAATAATTTTTTTTATTTTCTCATTTAGCTTCCTAATTTTTTAAATATCTACTAAAGTAATTTGCCTGAAGCTTTGTCTCTTTTCTTTTTCTCATAATCACGAAAGTTTCTAGAAAATTTTCCTGTTAATTATAGACAATAAGTAATTTTAATATTATTTTAAAATGTGGCAATTATTACCAATTATAATTATAATATAAAAATTGCACATTTTAGAATATATTTTTTATTTTAAAACTACACATCATGAAGTATTTTTATTAAAACAAACTTGTGTTTCTTTTGTAAAAAGTTTGGTAAAATTGTTTGGTAAATTTGAAAACTGTTGGTGAAATTGAACTTAATTTTTGTTAAAAAAAAGTTTTTAGTTTGGTTACTCAGTTATTTCAACTTGCTTGTCCACATTTTAGTTATACTGTGCATGATTTATAGAGAATATTGTTTATTATAGTTTATGTTTATTTGAATTGGTTTTTAGTCGGCTTCATTTGATAAACTTTCTCAGTTTGTTGATACATTAAATGGAAAAGAAGGAACATCGTATGTTATATTTTTATATTTCTTTGTTGTAAACTTGGCTAATTTTTTGTTTTGTTTATGTTATTTATTTTTTACAGAAGTCATTTAGTTGTGATTCCTCCTGGACCAAGTCTATCTGATGCTTTGAGAACTTCAGCAGTTTTGCAAGGAGAAGATGGTTATATGCCATCTGGAGATTTCTCTTCAGGAGGATTTGATGTTGATGCAAATCTTGATCCAGAGTTGGCTTTAGTAACAATTTTTTTTATTTTTTATTTTTTCATACACTTAACAGTTAACAGTAAAAAACACTTAACAGTAAAAATAACAACTTTATAGTAACAGTAATATAAGAAATATTTTACCAAACAATGTTATTAGAAACAATTTACCGAACAGTTTTGTTTGAAACATTTTAATTAAAAATCTGGCAAAAATCTGATTAAAGCATATATTATTATTTGAATTTTTTTTTGTTTCTCAAATTTTTTTAAGTCATGGCTATGAAAATCTTTGTCTAATTTTTCGGCTCTTTTTCTTTTCTTTTTTTTTTTAGTTAAACCTTTATTTATTTTAAACTTTAGGTCTTTTTTAAATCTTTAATAGGAAATGGTATCAACAATACTGTTTTTTTGTGCTTGTTTTGAGGAAGAAGGAAATACACTAAAATATTAAGTATTGTAATAAGTATTGTGAATAAACTTATAAAATTGTATAAAACATAAGGTAATCAGGTGATAACATAAGGTAATCAGGTGATAAAATAAGGTGAAAACATAAGGTAATCAGGTGAAAACATAAGGTAATCAGGTGAAAATATAAGGTAATCAGGTGAAAACTTAAGGTGATCAGATGGTGTATAGTATTTATGTAAAGTATGTGGACAAAATAGTTGGCATATCTTTTTAGAGATAATCTAACTAGTTTCTAATCCATTTCGTTTTTCTAGAATGATTATTTTGTTATCAAGTTTAATTTATCCTGACAACCATAATTTGTTGATAGGCCCTTCGTGTCTCAATGGAAGAGCAAAGAGCACGTCAAGAGGAAGAAAGTAAATCATCATCTAATGAAGTGGCAACCGGTGCATCTTCTTCCAAGGAAGATTCATTATTAATGAATGCTATGTTTTCCAGGGGGGTAGGTTAATTTTTTTAGCTTTTTGTAAATGCGATGTAATAAGTATTGATAAGTTGTATATAATATTTTTTAATTTATTTTGCAAGAGCGATCAACCAGTTGACTTTAATGCTATGACAGAAGAAGAGCAAATAGCTATGGCTATACAAATGTCAATGAGTGATGCTAATTCTTCAGTCGAACCATCTGAGACACCAATATTAATGGATGTTGAGGTAGTTCAGGGTTTTTTTGTTATCCTGTGTATATGTATATATATATATATATATATATATATATATATATATATATATATATATATATATATATATATATATATATATATATATATATATATATATACATATCGTGTGTGTGTGTATAGTTAGTGGATATTTAGCTAAGCCAATGATGTCATACTGAAGTAGTATGAACATACATCAACTGACTATCTAGGTAGAACTTGCAAGGGAAACAGGTTGTTGTCAAGGTTAAAATAGTTTAAAAAGTTAACGTTGAGGGGTAATATACAGTATGTGACAAAATTGTTACCATGCTTGAACAAAGAAACATTTAATTTTTTTTTTTAAATAGGAAAGCTGCAAAGAAAAATGAAATTTTATTTTTATTATTTAAGACCTAGCTAACTGAAAATATTGCCTTTTAAATTTAGAGGATATTCATGCGTAATGGTGATAATTTTGTTGCAAATGAAAGCAATTGACGAAAATTGTCCACAATTAATTATGCATACAACATAAATTAATAACCTATTATTAATATGATTGAGTCAACTTTCCAAAGATTTTTAATGATTAAACAAAGTTTTAAGGTTTTAGAAAATTTTTACACACTGAAACCAAAGAACAATCGCTCATGTAATTGGTTCTGGAGAATCTAAAACTGCAAAATAAAGCGTGTATATGAAATAAATGTGAAAGTAGAAAAACAACTAAAAAAATGTACTCCTCTATTTTTATTTTAAACCAAGTAATAATTTTAATACAATAATATAAGAAGATCAAACATTAAAAAAAAAATTAATAATTCCTATGGGAATCTAATCAAATTTCGAGCTTTTGCCTTAGTGTTTTTTGTTTTTTTCATTTTTCTTTTAATAATAGCCCAGTACTTATCAATAACTTTCAATTCTGGGCAGTTTGGAGGATTTTCTGTTTTAGGCACAAATTTCACATTATTCTTTTTATACTTTTCCATAGCTAGTTTACAATAATGAATTGAAGCTAAATCAGGCCAGAACACAGGTCTGTTATTGTGTGACTTAATGATAGGTAAAAGGCGTTTTTGTAAACATTCTTTAACATATATTTGACCAGAAAGTGTGGACTGAGATATATAAGGTGCTGATTTTTTGCCACAACTGCATTTAGCTTGCCAAATCAAAGCTTTTTTAGCGAACTTGTCATGTTTTGTGTATTTAAATTTCTTATCTGCTTATCTTCTATATTTGGCAATATAATAAACAGCACCAGGAATTTGTTGATGATCTTACTTAACATAAGTTTCATCGTCTTCAATAATACAGAAATTTTTAGAAATAAAATTGTCATACAACTTGACACATGCCACAACATTTTAAGCTTATTTAGTAACTGTCTGCCACATGTTCTAGCACTTTTTTTGTTGAGTTTCAGAACGGTTGGGCACTTTTTGTGCTTTGAAAGAATGAAAACCATTTGTTTCTAACTTTTGCAACAAAACTATGAGAAAATCCATATATTTTTGCGGGTTTCCTTAGTGAAAGGCTTGGGTTATTCTTAAAACTCTTAACCAGTTTTCTAACTAGTTTTATATCTTTAAAACCTTCCTTTCTTCCACCACCAGATTTGCGTTTGATCGATTTTGTTTGAGAAAAACGGTGAATAACACGACTAACGGTGCATGGATGTATTTGCAATGATTTTGCTATCGAATTGTAGCTACTATTAGGATTTTGTAAATATTTGTGCATAATTTTTTCTCTTATGTCTTCTTCTTTTGTCATTTTTAAAACTAATTTTAAGTTAAATCCAAAAACTAACATATTTTTTTGAAACCGCAACACGTTGTAAACAAAATACAAAACAATTAAAAAGATTTTAATACAACCACTGAAAAAAAATGACGTGCTTATTCCTTCATATTTATTTGTACACGCTTTATGTTACAAATTTAATGAATAGCTGCTATGGGACTTATGTTTCAGTTCAGATAGTCAATCGGTTGCTCAAAAAAATTGGTTTTTGATCCAGAAAGAAGATCAAGAAGCCATTGTTGGTTTATTGTCACTGCCAATCTCATTTAAATTATGCTAAACTTCATGCAAACAAGACTTTTGATGACTTTTGTGACTCTGGATTTGGACAGATAAAAGTAAAATTAACATGTTTGGGTCAGATGGTATAAGATATACTTGGAGAAAGCCTAATTCACCATTAAGTGCTTAAAATTTTATTCCAACCGTTAAATATAGTGAAGGAAAACTCTTGTTTTAGGGATGTTTCTGTGCTTGTGGAGTTGATGAATTAATGAAAATTAATGAAATGAATGCTGGTGACTAAATCAACACATCCTTAAGGTCGGATATTACAAGTGGTAAAAAACTACTGCATCTGTCTAATAACTTCTTTGGAGTAGTTCAAGATCATCTGTACACTTTTGTCCGAGATCATCTGTATTTTTCTTTTACTCTAATAACATCTGTCCAATATCATTTGAAAATTCAACAACCCCTAACAATATCTTTAGAAAGATGTAACTACATCTGGTAATTTTACTCCAAGTCCAATAGCATCTGGAGGAATTTTCTCCAGATGTAGTTACATCTGAAAAAATTTCTATATGTAATAACATCTGGTTAAAATAATACATTCTTAGTTAATATTTTTTTCCATAGTTATATCTGAAAAAGTTTCTATATGTTATAACATCTGGTTAAAATAATGTACTATTAGTTAATTTATCTTAAAAATAACTTTATCTTAAAATCTACAGATATAGTTGCACAAATGTTATTGCACTTTGATGATTTAAAAGATGTAACTACATCTGTAATATTCATTTAATTTTTGCACAGCTGTCATTAAACATCAATGAAATTTCAGATGTTGGACAGATGTTATTATACCTCATTATATTTACAGATGTTGTTACCCTGACCCTTTCAAGTCACTTCAAAAATAAGGCAGAACTGTACGCAACATGATGTTCATGCAAGATTATCACTCCAACCATAAGGTGATAAGATCATGATAAGATCATTAAATTCCTTCATGAGAAAAAAATGAAAGTCGTTAACTAGCCAGCACAAAGCCCTGATCCTAACCCACTCTAAAATTTTTGGGCAATAGTTAAACAATGGGTCTACATTTTCCTCACTCCACCTAAGAATAAGGATGAACTTAGAACTCATGTACAAGAGGTTTGGTACTCAATAACACCCAAGGAATGCTGAAAATTGGTTGCAAGTATTCCTAAAAAAATTCAATCTGTATTTAAATCTAAGGGAGGACTCACTTGATATTAATTTACTACAATAACTTATTTGTTTTCATTCGTGACAAAATTATCACCATTAGCTTTTCACAAAAAAGTTCAATATCCTCTAAATTTAATGAAAATATTTTCAGTTAGCAAGGTCTTAAATATAATTAATAAAACTAAAATTTCATTTTTCTTCGCAGCTTTTCTATTTAAAAAATATAATGCTTCTTTGTTCAAACATGGTGACAATTTTGTCTTTTGGCACCTGTCTTTTTAATCTTTATGGTTGGTTTTCAAACTCCAGGGGAATCTTTTTTAAGGCTGGGCAACAGATATATAAAATTCTTTAATAAATCATAAATTGTTTTTTAAAGTGTTTTTCATATTTTTCCTAAGGATTCAGTTTTTAAAATATTTTTAAAATCAGTTTTAAAAAATTTCTATTTTCTTTAGTGATTTTTTATACAGGTTTATCCTGTTATCCTTATAAATTTAAATTTATATTTTTTCCAGGCGATGTAAAATGAATCTAAATAATTATATATTGCTCATATTGTTTTTGCGGTCTAGGCTGTATGTCTGTGTGTATTATTTTTGCAGTCTAGACTAGTCTCTCCAGTCCAGACTGTATGCGAAACTTTAGTGCAGGCTGATAAACATAGCTTAAAAATTTTTTTGAGTTTTTCTAAATATGTTTAACATCTAGACTGACAACCCAGATTCTATGGAGCAAGACTACAGCGCAGTAATGAACGATCCTGCCTTTCTTCAACATCTCGTTGGCAGCCTTCCGGGTGTTGATCCAAATAGTGAAGCTATTCAAAACGCTCTCCACGCTCTTACTAGTGGTTCAGAGGCTAAAAAAGATAACGAATCGAAAGACGAAAAGAAAAAAGAAAAGTAACGATTTCAAATATTCACTTTGTAAATTTAAACAAAGTTTTTTAAAAGCATTTTACTTATGTTTCAGAGTATGCTTGTATTAATTTAACATATACATTTTTTTTCTAATATTGTAATGTAAATACATTACCCATCTTGGTTTTTTTCTCCTAAGAATTATATTATCTAACATTGTTCACCTAAATACATGTTTTGACTTTTTCTTTTGAAAATTATATCTTTTTTTAAAAAAATAATAATAAGCGTCACCGAAAAAAAAAAAGTTTTCTTACTCAAAAAATACTTTTAGGGGTCTAATACTACAGGGTAAAGGATGGTATTGATATAATTTTAAAAATCATTTATTTTTGTTACTGGAAAAAATCAACTTTCTCATATTGTTAATTACAGTAGGCTCCCTCTTTTTTTTTCTTCACGCATTTTTTTTAATTGCAAGTCAGTTTAAATCCTCCGTAGATGTACGTATCGTTCCTGAAGCTAAATAAATAAATTAGTACTAACTGCTCTATGCTCTGCAGCCTTAAGGGTTTGCTTTCTTAAGCAAAGGCTAGGAGAAACAAACTCCGATTTAAAAATCCCTTGCCTTGGAGCTGTTTGTTGAGTAAAGGCTAGAGATGATGTCGCGATAAAAATACTCTTAGACGGATATTAACGGCATCCATCTACTTGTAAACAAATAATTGTGTTAACCAGTCTCGAATCCCTTCCTCATCTATTAGGCCAGCGTAGACTAACCTGTATTACATCGTTTCCTGCCAAGAATGATGAATGCTGAATCTTCTTGACTCTATTCATAGATTTTTACTTGTGCCTACTTTTTATACAAATGGTTCTGAGACCGGCTGGTAGTAAGTTTTTTGGAACTCTTTGTTAGCTCTCAGAGAGACTAATTCTTCAAAAGCTGAAAAATATCAGAGTTTTGACAGTGTCATGTTGCGCGTGAATGGTAACCCTGTTCAAGCCTTTGGTGTGGGTTATCGAGACCATATAAGGAGTCCTAAGTTACGATTTTGTGTTAATAAACGGGACTGAGACAACTGCATAACTCATTGCTTGGTATGACAAGCTCTATCTTTGAAAAAGTCAAGTTTTCTTTAAACTTAAATGATTCTTAAAGTTAACAGAAACAATAAACTTAAAAATCATCCCCACTGCCTGTCTGTTTCAATATATCTTTGACTAATATTCATCTGCGAAGTGACTATCCATCAGTTGAATCTTATTTCTTGCAAAGTGCACCAGACTTGTTTGCTGTTAATGAGACTTAAATTCAGCTGTTCTCTTTTTTAGCCACAGTATTAAATGGTACTATCATTTAATTTGCATAGACTCTAACTGCCACATGCTTGGCTCGGGCGTATACTTACGCGTCAATTCACCAATTTGTCGAGAAATCAAGTTTGAATTCCTTAATCATTCTTTTATATGCTTCCGCATAGTACCGCTTTACTCTATCAACTTTCGCTTAGTTTTTTATTGTTTTCCTTTTTCCCTGTACTTTTTGTCTTTCAAATTTGTTGTTATTGGTGACCTGGATGTTCATCACACTGAATGGCTTGGCTCTAACACCACTGACCCTGCTGGAACTAAAATCAATAACTTTTGCATTTCTCAATCTCTTACTCAGATACTTAACCAAAAACCACGTGACTTGGGTTTAAATCCAAAATATTACATCTACTTTTTCTAGTATTCAAATTACAGAAATAAAACTACAGAACGTTATACAGTTTATATATCATTATATTGTTACGTATTAAATAAGAATGTTCTGCAAAAAATTGTAATGATTGGGGTAGGGAGTTTAGTCACGTGACCATGGAAGTATGAAGAGGAATGTCATTTAATTGAGATTCTCGAAAACTTGCTCGAGAATTTGCATTAAAAAGTAAAACCATTGGTAAAGCAGAATTTTTGAGCATGTTCTATCATGTTTTTTGAATAGCTTTATTACAAATTATCTTGAAAAAAATATTGCTCTTTTGCAAGATACAGTTGGAATATAAAATTTGTGTGAGCCAGAAAGTGCAGAAAATGTTTTGAAAGTATATAAAACAAGAATACTTTTTTATGAAATGAGAAAAAAAAGAAGGTACTGTATTGAAATAAAAATAATATTCATTAAATTTATTCGTAATTAAAATTAATACATAAAATTTGCTTTTAAATTTTGTACAGAATAGGAGGATAAAGTTTAATAAAGAGGATGAAGTTTTTGTAATTAAAATTGACTTACTTTTAAATTTTATGAATTGATTTGACTTATTTTGAAATTTTGAAATTTATTTATAGAATCAAACATTGCTTGAATTACGCAATGCGATTCCTAAGCAAGTTATAGACCCTGAATTTATAGATACTGGTGTTAACTTACTATCAATTGAACTAAGCAAGAAATTTAAAAAGTCTTCGATCCTATCGCGCTGCATTAAAACCACGACTCCGAAAAATATTCGTGACCGTTTCAAATTTTGTAAAGCACATAAAAATTGGACCGTGGCAATGTGGCGACGTGTCATTTTCTTAGACGAATCACAGGTGAAACAATTTGCCCTGCAATTATGATTTGGGGAACAATTACTGTCTGAGGTCAAGCGGGAATCCATCTCATGCCGCCAGGTGAAACTATCAAAGCTGTTAATTAATAGCAAATAATAAAGGAAAATGTTTCTCTCAAGCTCAAGAAATCGCAACTGTGACATCTTTATGCATGACGGCGCGCCATGTCATCAGACAAAGATCGTCAAGACATGGTTTTAAGAAAATTCCATCAATGTTCTTGCTCCGTGGCCTGGCTCGTCACCGGATTTAAACCCGATTGAAAATTGCTGGGTAAAATTGAAAGCAGATGTGGCAAAAGCAAACTCGACGTCGGCGACAACTATGAAGGAAGCTATACTGGAGGCGTGGTCCCAAAAAATAACGCCTAATTACTGTGACTCTCTTGTTGCCTCTATGCCTCGAAGAATAGAAGCTGTCCTCAAAGCCGGAGAAAAACATTCGAGGTACTAGAAACTCTTTTCTGATGTGAACTACTTTTTGGTTTCTTCGAAAGTGTGTCATTCGCTTAAGTTAATGTTGTTTGTTGCGTTTAATTCAATCATATTATCATTAAATTGAAGTGATATTACGTTTCTGTCTAAAAACCTTAGTGGTCGGATCTTTTTGTCCAGCACTGTATTAGGAGTATGACCTTTTAATTCAAAATCAAAATTTAATTTTATATGATGCAGATTGTCATTGCTAGAATTTAGATTGCTATTTTTATGTTTTGTTTGGTATTTTAAATTTTAAACTGTTACTAAATAAGCTTAAAATGTTGCGAAAGCTAAAAGTTGAAAAAAAAAAGAATTGGGCTTTATTATAAAATACCTCCGCCCTGCTCTAAACTATATATTATTGAATTGGTAACTACTTCTATATTCAAAATTAAACAAAAAATATTTTGAATCACACAATAAGTATCCTGAAACTATTTGGCAACATTTGTGATAAGCTGGCTTATTTATTAGCAATATTCTAATGTAGAGCAAACTTAAAAATGCCATATTATCAATAGCTTTTCTAGGTCTAAGTTTTTTTACTCACATCTAAAGCTGCATTTCATCTCATTTTGGATCTTTCTTATATAATTTTTCACCATCTTTGTTTACATTAAACATTAATAATCAAATTAAATTATAAAAATAAAAATTTCTTTGGATTTATTACTAATATTGCTTTTCTAAATAAGGAAAATATTACTTTAGATTAATAATAAAATCATCTACTTGTAAACAGCATCACGAAATGGTAGTAATATAGTCAATTATATAAATAACTTGTTGTCCACCACTCTGTTTGTCCACCACTGTTGTCACCAATCGGTACAATTATGCCTGAAGTCTTGTATCTCAGCTAAAAAAAAAATTTTTCAAAAATTTTTTTTAATAAAATATTTTAAATTATTTTTATTTATTATTATAAAAAAAATTATTTTTAGAAATACCAAAATACATTAAAATTACTTAAACGCACCAATAAGTTAGCGAAAAATAAAATTTGCGTATTTTCTTAAGCGATACATCAATAAAAGATTCATCTTGAGCTATTGCTAAATTGCCGCATTTATAAAAAGTTTATATTATTCAGAGCGTATTTTTTATCCTCTTTTTGAATCTGGTTTTAGAAAATATCTGGAATTAAACTTTTTGAATAGTATTAATTTAATTAAAATGACTTTTGTGGTCCACTGCTCTGATATGCCCCGCTCTACCCTATTTCGATTTAAAAAAATGACAGGTAAAAATGAATAACAATAATGTTTTCTTACAATATCTAGAGTAAGAATATATTTTGCTTTTTATCCAAACTATTTTTATTCGCAAAATATTCTTGAAATAATTGAGGTGATGCTGTACTTTAGTTTACCTAAAAACCTAATTATTTCAAACAAAAAGTTTTCTTTCTTTAGGACTTTTTTATTTTTATTTTATGAAGAGCTTATCAATTATATAATTTAAAACTTTTTTTCTTTTTTTGATTGCGAACATTATCTACATATTTAAAAAGGAAATCAACCGCTAAAGTTTTTAGTTTTTACGGAAAATTACTTCGCCATTTTTTTAAAAAGCTAATTTAATGCGCATGCTCACAATAAAATCATATGCGTGAATCACCGTGATTAGTAAACGCAGTCAAAACTATGTGCCGATTTCTGCGTTAAACTATTTTTTTATGTGGAAAAAATTTGTGCACGTAAATGGTTTTTATTTGTATAAAAATATAGATATAGAATAACTAGGCTGATGTATCTAGCTTTAGTTGTTGTATAGGTTTTTTTATTAACTACATTTAAAAGAAGGTTTACTGAAAAAAAATTTTTTAAGTTTTATAGTAACACAATAACAATAAATTTTCCAGTAAAATTATTACAATAAATGAGCCACATAAAAGAAAGTAATATTTACACTGGATGGTTCACTCTCATATAGTATTGCTAAAACAAGGAGAGCGACCATGAAAATCAAAAAACATATACATAACAAAAAATAAAAATTACACTTTCAAGATTAAATATTAAAACCAAGATAAAATATTAAATAATTTCAAGATTACATATCTGAAAAACAAAAACATCGGATAATCAAAATAAAAAGAAAAAAGAAAGAAAATAAATAAAAAATAATAAAAAAGATATACTTCAACATAACAACCAATAAAATTGTTGACTCATAAAAATTCTTGATTTATAAAATAGGATTTGAGTTTGCTTTTTAATTCGGGTTTTTTAACTCGTAAAAAGGACAATCACTAAACTTAGTTTGAAGGTAATTCCAGTCATTTATTGCTGAGTGCATAAAGAAAGGTTTGCAATAGAATTTAGTATTATACGATGGAACGAATAATCCACCTCTGTGTAAGATCCTTGTCAATTTAGTATATTACTTACTGATAAGTAATTACTATTTACTTAATGATAAGTAATTATTATTGTTATTATTATTATTATTATTATTATGATTAGCCTGTTTACAGCTATTTAAAATCAGTGTAAACAATAGTACATAACACTTCATGTATTTATTACATTATTCATGTAAAAAAATCCTTTTTCTTTTAAAAGCTTCACGATTTGATTCTTGAATCCCTTCATGTCAAGATTTAAATTAATTTGGCAATTTGTTGTACAATTTTATTCCATTGCATTGCAATAGACTTTAGTCCGCTTTTCTTGTTCTGGTTTTTTAAGTGATAATTATTTGCATTTCTTGTAAAAAAATATTGTACTTTATTGTTTTTATACAAAATCCTTAAAAGACATTCATTTTCTATAGTTAAATAGTATTGTGTGCAAATGTAAATACTTTTATATTAAATTCAATTAAATCATCGGGAAATTTATCAGTAAGTTTTATCATTTTTAAAGTTACACTGTAAATTGCATATATAACATTGTGTATATTATTTAAAAAGAATTTGTATTTTTTGATAAACAAACAACTAAACTGTTATTAAATATTGAAAATTAGAATGTAATTGATTTTAATAATTTTAGGGTACTTAAACTTATTATATTTAGGGTACTTAAATTTGTATATTTATATATTTATGCAAACTTGCTATTTTTGCATTGCTTTTTTATCTTTCTGATACTATCAACTAGTTGAGTTAACTTTGTGGCATTAATGGTTTTTTACAGCAAAGCAGTTGAACATTATAATGTTCATTATAATGTTCAACTGCTTGATAACATCAAGTGATGACCCAAATATCTTGAAACAATCTTTAAGTAATTTGAGTAATAATTTTAAACCTTGTGTATTACATTATGAGGCTATTGAAAGCAAAAAAATAATCAAATATTTTTAACAATCCATCTGATTTTGTAGGTGTTTCTATTCAATGTTGTGTTAGAGAAAAAGTTCTCGTGAAGTATCTTTGAAACGTGCACAAGTAGTACAAATAGATCAAATAAGTGGAAAGCGAACCACATTCTATGTTAAGTATAATAATGAACCTGATGATTTATGATCATTTCTTTTATTAATTGATTTTGAAAAAGGTAATCATATTCTTTGTTGCAAGGATTTTTTTTTATTAAATATAATTTTAGGTTAAGTTTAAACTTAACTTATTTCCTTTTTTGTAAAATCAATAAAATGTGTTCTAATAATCTGTTTTTACTGCATTTAAGTACAGTAATTTTTATCTTTTTCAATGGTATTAATTATATTATATGTGTTTATATGTACCCATTTTGTTTAATTAAAGGGTATTTTTATATTATTTATCAATATTTTTTATCTTTATGGGTTATGCTAACTACATGTTATTATAGATATAAAAAAGATTTAAAATTAAAATATAAAAAGGAAAGAGTCCAGAAATGCAGGACTATCGTTAGGCTAAGTTACTATTACTTTTTCATTAACTGCCTATAAAGTAAAGTAAAGAATCCAGAAATAGGTTAACCTTAGGCAACACGACAGCTTACAGATGGAGTGCAAAGTCCTATGGCTTACCTTCTTGTTGGTGAACTTCGTTAAGTTAGACAAGTGTTAACATCTAACTTATGAAAGAAATAGTCAAAGCATACTTTGTTTAAAGATTTTTGAAGACAAGAAAATTTAGATTACGAAATGAATTGAAATGTCGATTACGAAATGAAATTATGAAATGTATGTCAGTTAGAATTACATTTTTGTATCTTAATGAAGACTTCAGGGAAAAAAAGAGACATGTCACACATTTCCACTTTTGAGATGAATGAAATTTTGTTTTTGAAAATCGTTTGTTCGTTTGTGTGCTTTGGAAGTTGGTTTGTATGTTTTTTTTTGGGTGTTTCTGTAGCATTACATAGGCCTTTTTTGGTTTAGATTTTACTATTTTGCTAACCTTCAGTCTTATGTTTATATAGTAGGGGACATAACTCAATATATATATATATATATATATATATATATATATATATATATATATATATATATATATATATATATATATATATATATATGTATATATATATATATATATATATATATATATATATATATATATATATATATATATATATATATATATATATATACAGTGGTGGGATTCAGCCGATTCTTAAAATTTTTTGAGTTCGGCGAACCGGTTACTAACAAGTTAAAATTTAAAAATAACCGATAAACTTCACTTATTGTAAACAAAAAATTATGCATTTTTTTAAAACAAATTAATGTACTGAACTATTTTAGTAATGTAACGAAAAGGTCTGATCTGATATTATTGTTATTTGTTACGTAAGTTTATGATAATCCGCTTTATTTAAATACAGTCTACATTATATTTAATAAATTCAATCAGTTTCGTGTATTTTTAGCTGATATTAGTAACAAACCATTATTTTTGTTAGACAATATATGTGTTTTTGCATTGAAAAGGAAGTTATAAAACAAAAGTTGAAGAGTTAATTGTTTCTGAAGCATTTAAAAATACTCTTTTTGTTAATAATCAAAAATTTTTTGCAATTCCTCGGCAAAAGCTTTTAGAGAACATTGTGGTTCACATGGAGAAAAGATTAATGGATTGTGATCATTTAAAAACGAGCTATCACGGTCAAAATAATTTGGAGTTTATTAAAGTTTTTGAACTGAGTTATTGGGATCTTTCTGAAGGTCTTGTTCTTTGGCCAGCAGGCGAAGAACAATTGCATTCATTTTATAAAATATTTAAATATGCAGTTGATAAAAATTATTAGTAATTATTACTAATTGTCTATAATAATATTTATAATATTATTATAGACAATTAGTCTAACTGGTCTACCTCTGAAGGACTGGAATTCCGTTCCCGTTGTGAAGAAATGATTGCAAACGAACCACTCTGCTGATGATCCTCGCGTGAAGACAATTAAAACTACTAAAGATAATGAAAATCTACAGGCGTTATTTAAAATATACTGGCGTTTATTTTTGTTAATGTGCAATGTTCAATAGTTAATTATTATTAAATTTCTCTTAATGCAAAATGTCTTTCACTTGAATAAAACTGTCTTTGATTTTTTTAGTCATCATACCTAACCGCTCCTTAAGTTTTTTGAATTCCACCACTTTATATATATATATATATATATATATATATATATATATATATATATATATATATATATATATATATATATATATATCTATATATATATATAAATATAAATATATAAATATATAAATATATATATATATATATATATATATATATATATATATATATATATATATATATATATATATATAAAAAGATATATTAACGAAGAAAAAAAAACTTTTTCTATGGTACTTTAAGTTTATTTAGTTCATTTTTTTTTTTTTTTGAATAATTTTGTTTCAAATAACATTTTAAATATTGAAACATTTAATAACTCATTGTTTAAAACGTTAAAAATCTTCAAAAATTTTAAAAACATACTTTACTGCTAATTGATTAGTTAATGGTGCGTGTTTGCAAAACACCAAAAAAATTATAATGGTAAATTGCTAAAATAATATAGATTCATAATCTTATTTTATAATAACTATTATTATTTTATAATCTTATCTGTGAACGAATTTTGGAAAAAATTTGTTATTGCAGATTAATTTTACGCACAAAAAAAAAAAAAATAATAATAATAATTTTCGTGCAAAAAAATTACCCCAATAGTTTAAGAAAATATTTCTTCAAAGGTCCAAGTATTGAAAATATTAAAACATCCATATCTTTGGAACTAAATAAGCTAAAGATGTGGTTGAAGCCATTTTGAAAATTAATTATCTTAGGGAACGCAATTTATTTAAAATAAACAAAACTTATGTTGGCTATAAAAGTAGCCTAAATACCCTGATTGGAGCCTAGGAACAAAAATACTCCATAAGGTTCATTACCAAGCCCGAATGCGATGGCAATCAGTTAATAAAATATTTAAATTTACTACCTAAATAATTTACCGACGAGTTTCAAGTCTCATTTATTTATCTTTTAGTGTTCGAAAGAAATGAACAAGGGAAGTTTTCACCCTCATCAAAATTAGGGGTTGTAAATTTTACATTTTAAAGATAGATGAAATTTAAAACGTTTGTGTAAATTGGAATTTACTAGAATACAGTAAATTAAATTATTTTATTAACTTGTTGTTCGCACATTTGAGCTAGGGGCGATAAAACTGTTGAAGTATTTTTGTTCCTAGACTCCAATCACCTAATTTTTTGCAAAAAATTCTTATTTCACATAAGCATGAACATGCTTAAATTTGGAGTTTTTACTGTGTGGAATTGTCATCTAAAACGTCAAAGATCCTGAAGATACAAATTAAAGATGCAGAAATGACATTTTATCATCTTGCATAACTAGAAAACAATTATTTCAGTGACAAAAGGTGCGGCTACATCTTTTACTTAATCTTTTCAGCAATAAATACTTAGACTACTTTGTAAAAAACAACTATCCAGCTCCAATAATTTTTATATTTTGACCCTACTTCCACAACTAAACTCGATTTTCTTTTTAAAACAATCTAAAAAAAATTAAACTAGTAAAAAATCTAAAACTAGTCTCATAAACCTTTCCATAAATGTCGCGGAAAATATTAAAAGTAATTCAATATAAATTGGTCGGAACATTACTCATAAAATTTTTCTTGAATCCTCACTTTTGGCCATAAATTTCAACTTTTTACTAGGCATCCCAATTAGAGATTTAAATTTGAGTTTTTTTTACGCAACAAAAGCAATTTATAAATGTTTTCAGAATCATTCAGAAAAGATTCATTTAATGAAAACCTTGATAACTAAACTTCTATAAGAATGAACAAAATATTCATTTTACGATAGTTTCGTCAATAAAGAATGAATTAAAAACGAATGAAATATATATTTTTTTATAACAGACATTAGTTTTGTGTATCACTAAGCCAAAATATTCATTTTATGATAGTTTCGTCAATAAAGCTATCACGAAATTTCTAATAAAAACTAGCCTTTAGTTTCTTTTTTGGGTAGCGTTTTAATGTTTAATTTTAATGACATAATATAAATATCAACATTACATTGTTTTTACGTTAACCGGCATCAACTTAAATCTCATGAGACCGAGAAATCTTTGATATTTCAAAAAGCAATGTTTTAGCGATCTCTCGACTCTAAAAATTAAAAAAAGACTTTTACTATTTTAAAAAAATACTTAAAACCAAAAAAATAGTACAAATTCTTACTTCTGGATAGTCAACAGCTTTTCTTGCATATGTACTAGCATCTTCATATCTTCCAGCGCGAAGGTGATATCGAGCAACAAAAATACATGCGTGGGATGCATCTGCAGTGGTAGCATTCTAAACCAATATATCCAAATACGTTTACTTTTTTAAGATTTTTTAAACTAACAAGTGTTTGCAAATTTTAAGTTAATTAAAAAAACATTCATCGATTTAGCTGAAGCCAACTCCACAGTTCACAAAAAGTAGAAATAGGCCTTACTACAAATTACCCCCTGAAATTTCAACACAGATAATCACTATAAGGCTTGAGGAGATGCCTAGAAGTTTTTGGAAAAGTGAAAACTCATCACATTTTAAGATATTTATCTTTTTAAAAATGTTCATGTACATAAACTGGGCCTAAAAGTAAAAAAAATACTGAAAGACTATGTATGTGTATAAAAATTTCAAATTGTTTAAATATTAGATTGTTTTTATCATTGGAAAGAGGATAAGTATACCAGTATATAACACAGTATTTCAAAGGTGAAAAATTATCAAAAACGAACAATTCCTTAAAAAGTTATGACGTTTGTTGAAAACTGTCATAACTTTTTAAATTCTTATCGAAATGCGAATAACTTGGTATCAAAAGAAAGGTGTAAGTGTGGACTACATATTTATATTATACTCTAACTACTGAAGGTATCCGGGGGGATTGAAGGGACACCAAACCACTAGCTTAACCGTAAAAAACACTTTTTTTAAAAAAGTGTTTTTTTGAAAAAATTAGTAACTTTTGTAAATATATAATAAACTTTGTTGCAGACCATTAACGTATACGAGAGTGTTATGTTAGAGTAGGAGGTGGCTTAACACACCCTAATACCAAAAATTGCTTGTTTTTATATATGAGAGAATGGGAGTATATATACATATATATATATTTTGGACTAGAGTGGAGGCTTATAAGGTGCACAAACCCTTCTTTTGTATACAAGATCTTTTTTAAGTTTAAGGGTGGCACACGGCCCCAAAACACTTCTTTTTTTTTTTTATTACCCATTTTTGACATTTTTCGACCCCGTGTGTGTCACCCTTAAACAATATTGAATAAAATTTTTTTTTCTATAATAACTCCCACAATGACTAATATAAAAATAAAATTAAGCACTATAACTGTATTTTTTTTTCTCAACGCTGCAAAACTTATAGAAAAGTCAAAAAGCAGACAAAAAAAAAAAAAGATTTTCCCTATTTCATGGTTTTAGGCAACTTTTTTTGGTGATTGAGATAGATAAATTGCAGACACGGAGCAAACTTCAAACTTAGGTATGTTTATACTTATATCAAATTAGTAAAATGGTAAAACGCTAAAATATTATTAAATGAAATTTGAAATCTGTCGATGAATATAAATTTAGTTTAGAATAAAAATAGCATTTAACTCAGTAACTTATTGCCCTAACATTTGGGGCTGGGGGCACAAATTTTGGGGTTTTGGTAGTTCCCAGGCTCCGATCACATAGATTTTCTCAATCACCAAATAAAGCTTTGATACGACTGCTTCCATCATTGGAAAGCTAAGGAGTTGTAACGAGAATGGTGTATAAGCTGGGGCGACCACTACTGCTCCTTGCCTGTTGATGTCATATTTTGGAAAGACATATTACCCACTTTGATATGATATATCCAGTTAGTAAAATATCTGGTCCAGAGAACCAGCTCTTAAAACAACTAAAATCTGTCTGGAATGATCTTGAAAAGATGCAATTCCATTAATGAGGATTCAAACTCAAACAGAAACTTGGATAAATAACATCTTGAAGCTGAACAATTCTACAGAGATGTAATAGATAATAGGTTCCTGGTCTATTGCATTATGCAAGATGCATGACAAAAGCATTGTATTGCCTTAAAATGTATTTACTATTGGAAACAATTCCAAATTTATCAGAAGAAAATATATAGAAGAGATTCATGATACCACTATGTTTGTCGGCATCTTTTACACTCAGTGGTTTCTTAGAGCAGTATCGCCAACTGCTGCCCCACAAGTTAAAAATAATAATTATAAATAAGAAAACAGTGTAAAAAATAATTAGTTAATTGTTTGACTGATGACCTAATCTAATATTGTTAAAATATTGCATAGGATATGAAAGCTCTGTTGCAGATGATGAAGTTCATGGATACAAATCTTCTTGGATCTACTTCAGTATTAAAATCATTTGACAGACACAGCTGGTACCTTGATCCTGCATTAGTTGTGCTTTGCAGATAAATGTTCTCAAAACAGAGAATGCCAAAGCATTTAACAATATACTTCTTGCCAAACCAAATGTGTGTCCACTTAAACGTGTTATGGTCGATAAAGAGCTTTTTCACTTTCTAAACTTTGCACAAGATCAGCATCCATTCTTTAGTTCTCCAGTAATTTAGCAATCATGGGTCATCTTTGATAAGATGTCCAATCTTATCAAAGATGAGCCAAGATTGCTAAACTACGGAATGGAAAGGGGTGATTTGCAGTGGCTTAAGTTCCCTTCACAGTTCTGGAAGTTCAACAATTTTTATCTTGAGTTTGAATCTGCTATTAAATCCTATGATGTGGTCAATGACTTGTCCGAGAGGGCCATTAAACTAGTTAAAAAACTGATTGGAAAATTAAACAAAGAAAAAAAGAGACAGGATTTGCACTTGCTTAACTATGTTTACAAAAGAAATAAACAAGAGGCAAAGAAAAAAGATTTAACATCGAATGTATTAGGTCTAGGAATTAATTCATGCGCTTTTTAATTGAAAATTGAAGGTTTATTTCAAAAACTAAATGAATGAATACATTAATGAAAATAGTGTCCATCGCTAGTCACTACTTTTGCCCATCTTTCCGGCAATTTATGAATTCCGTGTCGAAAAAATGATATTTTCTGAAGAAGTGAAGCGCTGTCCAATCAAATCGTTATTTATGCAATCGAACAAGTAGTAGTCAGAAGGAGCAATGTCCGGAGAATACGGCGGGTGGAGTAACACTTCCCATGCGACATTTTCCAAATAGTTTTGACAGGTTTTGCGACATGTGGTCGAGCATTATCATGCTGAAAAATGAGTTTATCATATCTGTTACCCCAATCTGGTCATTTTATGACCAGAGCTTGCTTCAAATGCATTAATTGTCGTCGACAACATTCTCCATTAATAGTTTCACCAGGTGTCAGAAGCTCATGGTACACCACACCTTTCATATCCCACCATATACACAGCATAACCTTTGCACAGTGAATATTCCGTTTGGGTTGTGATGGACCTGGTTCACCTGGCTTTACCCAGGTTTTTTTTCGTTTAGGATTCTTGTAATAAATCCATTTCTCATCACCAGTAACGATTCGATGCAAAAATCCCTTTCTTTTCTGTCTTTCAAGCAGCAACTCACAAATGGTCTTTCTTCTTTCCACGTCTCTGTCTTTCAATTCATGTGGAACCCAATGAGACATTTTTTGAATCATACCCATGGCTTTGAGGCGTCTGGAAACTGTTGATTGTTCAACTCCTAACAATTTTGCAAGGTCCTCTTGCGTTTGACAAGAATCCTGATCGAGCAATGCTGCCAATTCTGCATCTTCAAATTTTTTCGGCTGTCCTGGTCGCTCTTGGTCTTCCAAACAAAAATCACCACTTTTAAACCGTGCAAACCACTTCTGACACGTTCGCTCAGCTAGAGCATGGTCACCATAAACTTCAACCAAACTACGATGATTTTCGGTAGCACTTTCTTCATGTTAAAGTAATGAAGAAGAATCCCCCGCAAAAACACTTTATCAGGAACAAAAATCGACATTATCAGTTAAATTAAAAATAGTGTTGTTTACGCTTAAATCAAATGATTTATAATGAAAATGTTGCGCAACAACAGTGATCTTCGCACGTGGCTAAACGAAACGCTGAGACAATAAGCTAGCTTCGTAATCCCTTGTCAAACCGCACAAACTAATTCCTAGACCAAAGAACAAAAAATATTTTAAAATGTTGAGTGTTAATAATTTAAAGTCTAATATGATGTTGATTTTATTTTTATTTCTTCCCCTTCCTCCTCCCGCAGCTCGAAAGAAAGGTATATAAATAGAGAAGAGCTAATCCACCTTCCTCTAGATTCAACTCTAAGTTTAACATCGAAAATAATATAATATATTATAATAGCTTATTTATAATTCCATTTAACTGGCTAGATTTTGTAATGAAAAATACCATAGAAATACAGGGGTTGCGGCAGCTTTTTTTGGTGATTAAGATAGATAGCTTTCAGATATAGAGCAATCTTTAATTTTGGGTATGTTTATACTTATTTTAAATGAGAATACTTTGTAAAAAATCGCAGTGAGTGGAGCCTGGGAACTACCAAAACTCCAAAACTTGTGCCACCAGCTCCAAATGAGGGCAATAAGTTACTAAATTTTATACAATTGTTATTTCAAACTAAATTTATATTATCGAGAGATTTCAAATTTCATCTAATAATATTTTAGTGTTCAAAATTATGACAATGTAAAGTCTTTAACCCCCTCATTTTAGGGAGGGTGGAAACTTTACATAGTTATAATTTTCGAATTGATGAAATTTGAAATCTGTTGATGAATATAAATTTAGTTTAGAATAGCAATAGTATAAATCTCGGTAACTTATTTCCCTCATATTTGGGGCTGGGGGCACAAGTTTTGGGGTTTTTGTAGTTCCCAGGCTCCAAACACTGCAATTTTTTTTGAAGCATCCTAATTTGATATAAGTATTAACATACCCAAGTTTGAAGTTTGCTCTATGTCTTCAAGTTATCTTAATCACCAAAAATAGTTGCCACAATCCATGAAATAGGGAAAATCATTTTTTTTTTGTCTACTTCTTGACTTTTCTATAAGTTTTGCAGCGTTGAGAAAAAAAAAATCTCTCACAATGACCAATATAAAAAATTTTTTTTTATATTAGTCATTGTGAGAGTTTATATAGAAAAAAAATTAAATTCAATATTGTTTAAGGGTGGCACACATGGGGTCAAAAAATATCAAAAAATGGTAAAAAAAAAAAAAGAAGTACTTGGGGCCGTGTGCCAACCTTAAACTTTTTTTAAAATTAAAAAAAAAAATCTTATATATAAAACAAAGGTTTGCGCACCTTATAAGCTTCCACTCTAGTCCAAAAAAAATTTTGACCTAAATCTGAACCACCCTAATATATATATATAAATATATATATATATATATATATATATATATATATATATATATATATATATATATATATATATATATATATATATATATATATATATATATATTCTACCCTAATGGACTAATGTCCAAACTGCAAGGTATATATTTTCAAGAAAAAAGCATGGTAAATAAATGATAAATATACCAAAAATTGTTCAGGAAAAGTAGACCACAGTTAGTTTAGGCCCAATTGTAATCAATAGAAACTGCAATAATTGTACAATTCGTGAAAAAGGCGAGGATAAATACTTTCACAAAATCAAAAGCCCAGCTGATTCAAAGAACTTAAAAGTTTGCTCCAAATGTTTTATGCAGATAAGTAATAGAAAGTTCACGCAATCACTGCTCATGTTACTGAAATGATTTCAGTACAGCAAAAGAAAAAATACAGCAAAAGAATTGTTTCCAGTTTTATTGCCAATATAATATTTCAACAACCTTTCTGAGATGTTAACATTTTTTTAACTGTATGTGCCAATCAGTTTAAAAATAGATTTTGTTGGTATTTGATTTAATAAAATACATATTTTGATTTACATTTATGAATTATATAAAATAAAAAATAAAAAAGCAAGATTTTGGTTTACAAAAGCGAATAATATAAATGATTGGATTTTATGTATTTAATATAATATAGGATTGACCAAAATTGCCAAATTATGATCACACTAAATATTCTATGAAGATTCTAAGACCACTTTTTTTATTTCAGTTTTAAATTTTGTAAGAGTAAAAGCATGCCTAGAATTTTGATAGGGAAACTATTTTGTGCCTCAAAACCCATCAAATCAACTGTACTGTTCACATAGGGAATACATCATTTTAAGTACTCTAAAAAAGATAAATATCTCAAAATGTGAAAACTTCTAGGCAACTCCCAGGGCCTTACACTGACAATCCGTGGTGAAACTTCAGGGCTATTTTGTAGTAGGCCAATTTCTACTTTTTGTGAACTGTGACCCTCTTTGCCTTTAGCTAAAAAATTTTTTTTTTTTTTTTGTTGATTTTTTTTTCAAAAAATTCAAGTAAAAATTATTAATTTTTATTTTACTGTTGTATTCCTTGAAATTTGCTTCATTTTTAACCTTCAAGTGGGCGTGCTGACATAAAATTTGCGGCAAAATTTTTGTTTTTTTAATAAAATGTTTGTACACGTGCATTTTTAAAAATAATTAGTACCTATTCCTAGAACAATGTTGCATAGGTACGCATATGCAACAAGTTGCATAGTTACGCATTATTTGCTTTTGTAAAACATCATTTGCTCTACACCAAGTCATATGTGAATGGATGTGCTAGGAATAAAGTTTACGGCGTGGGACTACTAGTGTAATTTTATTTATATTTACCAGTTTTTTATTTACCTTTTCATATTGTGAATCAAAAAGGTATGTATATATATAATGTATTAAATATTAATTAGTTAATTAATAAATTTATCGATGGATATTATTTTGAAATTTTTCTTGCAGATAAGTCAAAATGTAACATAATAAAACGCATCTTACAAAAGCAGAACTTGAAAATATTGTTCGGCGTATGTTTGAAGAAGATGAAAGTGATGATGAAAATGTGGAAAATGATACTGAGTTTAGTGAATAAAATACAGATATGAATGATTTTGACAGTTTTCGGAACAAAGAATTTCAGATAACATAAGTGAACAAAATGAAGAAAACACTCTTTGTGAGAACTTTTATGTTGCAAAAAATAAGACAACCAAATGGTATAAATTTGAAAATAAAAATGTTTCAAAAATAAAAAAAAATAAACATAGTAAAAGAAGCCATTGGCCTACAGCAATGTACCATAGATATCAGTAATGAATAAGATGCTTTTTTGAAAATTATTGATATCAATTTGATGGATGAAATTATAACATTTACTAATATATACATTGCTCAACTAAGAACTAACCATACATATTATAGACAATGAGACTGTAAAGAAACAACAAGAAGCAAATTTTTGGCTTATTTGGGTCTTCTGTACATGATTGGTATCAAAAAGTCTCATCATGCAAATGTGAAAGAAATTTGGGCAACAGACAGAACTGGAATAGAAATTTGTAGAGCAGTAATGAGTTACAAGATTTTTTTTATTTTTGACACGCTCTCTGAGGTTTGACGATAAAACCACAAGAGGAGAAAGGCGAAAAGTAGATAAATTGGCTGCCATTCATACATTTCTTGATGCATTTGTACACAATAGTAAGACATGCTTCAAATTAGGTGAATCTTAACCATTGATGAAATGTTCCATCCAATTAAAGGTCGCTGCAGTTAGATTCAATATAATTCCTAGCAAACCAGCAAAATATGGGATTAAAATGTATGTACTATGTGATGCTAAAATATTTTATACTTTTAATTTGGAAACTTATTGTGGAAAACAGCCAGATGGTCCATATGCTTTGTCAAATGCTCCTTTTGATATAGTGAAACGATTAATTGAACCAATTGAAAATTCTGATAGAAATTTGACCACAGACAATTATTATACAAGTATTCCTCTTGCTGACTATTTACTAAAGAAAAAAATTACACTGATTAGAACCTTGAAGTAGAATAAATGTGAAATTCCACCAGAATTTCTTCCTCATAAAAGTAAAGAAGTTCAGACCAGTTTGGTTTCCAAAAAGACAAATTGATCACTTCATACGTGCCTTGAAAAAAATGCTGCGGTTATATTATTGTCAAAATTACATAAAAAAGATTTACAACTAAAAAACACTAGTTATTATAGATTATAATGCTGCGAAAGGTGGTGTTGACAAAATGTGCTTGACATTTTCTGTTTCCAGAATAACTAGGCAATGACCTTGTGTAGTTTTTATTAAATAAATTCACCAATTTTATATGCATTTGATAACCAATCAGATAAAAAAATACACAGAAGGTTATTTTTGAAAAATTTGGCAAATCTGACATTTCGAGCGAGCCTTCTGAACTTACCATTAGATGTGCAGATATTTTTGAAAACAAATTATGGAGTGTCTACAGAGAGTTCGAGAAGAACAACAGCCTCACACGAAACATGTCGTTCTTGCACACGAGACAGGAAAAAGACTTCAGCATCAATGAAATGAAAATGCCATAATTGTCAGACATTTACATGTAAGCATCATTTCCAAAAGAAAAATGTATGTGTTGATTGTGCGAATATAAATAGTGATTTCAATTCTGACTAAAAAAAACATTGTTTTTTCTTGTGTTTTCTTTTTATAAATAGTTTTTTTTATTTATTTATAGTTTTGCAAATAAAATACTTTACTAAACTCATTGAAGTATTGCTTTTTCTTTAATTACTAATAGTTATGCAATTTTATGTCAGTGTAAAATAGTGAAAATTTGCTGTAAGCTGTATGACATTTATGTATAAAATTTATGGGGCGCGCCCATTCATGTTAAAATAAAATGGGCGCCTGCTCGAAGGTTAAAAACTGTTTTATATCATTGATTTACTACACATACACAATATGTTAAAATTAAGGTATTTTTAAAACAAAACAAAAGCACAATAAAAATTGTTATTTTAACTAATTAAATATTAATAAAACTAGAGAATTGATATAAGGTAAACTAATAGTATTATGTAAATAGAAACACTTAGAAATTGTAACTTGAGAAAAAAAAAATTTTTATTTGTTTTTTAATGTGCCATCTAGATTAGAAATTGATTGGTCTGGACTAGAGATTGATTTAATATCTTTGTAACTTGAAATGAGTGGAGTTGGTCATATATTTTTAAGATCAGTATCCTGTTCAACAATATTCTAGAGCTTTTTTTTTTAATAATAATTCACAATAAATCTTATCTGAAAGGATAAAAAAAAATGTCTTTGGAATTATATAGATTACAATTAGAAAAAATGTAAAAAATTAAATAAATAAAAGAAATTCAATTCAATCCGAAATAAAGCCAAAAGTTACAAAATCTATAGAATGTCTGTTATGCATGAGTAAAGGTAACATTTATGGAACTTTTGTTTAATCTGTTCACATTTTATTATTGTTATTATTAAATTTAAGTTTAAAAAATGATAACAATCAGCACTATCTGATTTTATTCTTTACCAAAATTTGCAAAAAAGAAATTACCAAGTTATATACTTACAGCGCAAATGTTGTTAAATGTGCAGTTAAATGTGTTGTTAAACACGAAACTGTCTAAAACGAGACTGAGAAAATATGATTTAATTCTCAACAAAGCAACTAGAATGGTTAAAGTAGGAAAAAGTTCTGGAAGTAAACTTTTTACTTGTAAAAATTGTAAGAAGTTTATGCATTTAATTGAATTAAAAATATCATTCAACTACATGTGATATTTTACATTTCATGTGATCTAAAAATGGCTAGAATCATTTGTGGAATAAAGTCCCATTCAAGCTACTGTTATTGCTGTTGATGCAACTTTGATTGCAACACTCTATCAGAGTGTGGAACTCTAAGATCTTTTAGCACATTCGATAAAAGATTGGTAACATTTGTATCTAATGACTTAAATTTAAACTTTGGTAAATATTTTGCAAATGCAATGCATTCATTGTTTATCAATATGGAGTGGTCAGTATTCTTTTTGAACATTATTTTACCAATGGAACTCCATCTTCTTCTAGGAATTGATAATCATCTTTTTAATAAACTTTCAGACTTTTCCCTTTTCAGAACATCTTCCCTATTTTTTATAATACTGGTCATGCCAAAGGTCTATGGTCACACCAAAGGTCTGTGGTCAAACCAAAGGTATATGCTGTTTTCTATATAAAGTATTTTATCATTTATTACTTAAAGCATCAATCTGCATTAGGAATTTTTAGTGAAAAAGCAATGAAAGATTGCATCTCATCTCATCACTTCATTCATCACATCTCAATTCATCAATTCGTTCGTTAGGTATGGTAAAAGTGATTCACTGACCGTTCAGAAAATAGAAAAACGACTTTTTATTTGGGTGGTTGGTATGGTACAACAGCTAGCAAATGTAACAAATAAAATAGTAGTTATTGAATGAAAGTATATGCTGGAATAACAATCTAAAATTATTGATCTGAATCTCTAAAAATACTTTTTATATTTTGTTTCTAATAACCCTTTCCTAAGAATCTGTTTATTTATGGCTATATAGTTTGAATATGAATATATTAATAATAATTTAAAAATACTTGCAAGGTACTAGAAAAATAATAATATGTAAACATCGAACAGACACTGGTAGACACCAAATAGACATTGATAGTCATCAAATAAACATAGTTGAGTATGTGATTGTTTGAGTGCTTTTAGTATTTTATATATTTATTTTGAGTTTTGAAATATTTTGACTTTGACTATCGGGTCGATACGGAAAATTCCGGTCAACTTTAAATTGAGATTTCTCTAAAACCATAAATGCTTTTTATTTCTTTTATTTTTTTAAATTAAATGTTACTTCTATATCTTTAATTGCGTTGATAAAATTTTGTTTACAAATCAATGATTTGCAAAATGTTTCAGAAACAAATTGAGGTGCGTAAAAAAGTTGTGAATTTTTTTTTGCAAAAATCCACCAACTTCATATCGCTTGATTCCTAAACATACAAATGTCCCAAAATCTATAGTCATAGATATTATAAATAAGTTTAAGACTAACCAAAGCTTTGAAAGAAAACCTGAAAATGGAAGAAAGAAAACTTTCCATAAATCCAAAAAGGTAAAGTCGATTCTCAGTTCAATAGCAAGAAATTTGAACCAGTCAGAGCAAGATCTAGCAAGAAAATTCAAGACTTCGTGCTCTTATATCAAAATGGTACTTAAAAATACTAGAGTTAGCATGGAAGCATTTAATAAGAAAAATACATCTAAGAGAAGCTTAAATGGTGAAATTAAAGGAATTTGACGTCGAAAAAATTTGGTTAAAATTATGGGGGATATGAGCATAATTGTATGAGCATAATTGAAGTATGAGCATAATTGAAGACGACAAGTATGAGCATAATTGAAGACGACAAAACATATTGCAAGGCAGATTTTTCACACTTTCCTGGTCAACAATTTTACTATGAGAATAAAGATAAACCTGTCAATAATCAATTTAAATATTCAACGAGAAAAATTTGCATCCAAGTTCCTTGTGTGGCAAACAATTTGTAACTGTGGTATGCAGCCCTCTGGTTTTGTCACTTAGAAGACCTTGTCTGCCGATCTCTACATTAAAGTATGCCTCCAAAAAAAACTTTTGCTATTTATGAAAAAACACAAATACTGATGTCCCTTTTGGCCAGATCTTGCCGCTTCTCACTATTATAAAAAAGTTCTACAGTGGTAGAAAGATAAAAATGTGAAAATTTTATTAAAGATGTGAATCCTTTAAATCATCCTAAAGGGTGCAAGATTGAAGATTTTTGGACAATAGTGTAATACTCCATTTATGCTCTGTCAATAATGAATAAAAAAATAACTTTTAATGTGTTTATTTCCATATTTCTAATTCCTGATTTGCAATAGATCTATTCTTCATTTTAATAGTTTCCTTAAGTAGATTAATTTTCTTCTTTTTAAGTAGATTAATTTTCTTCTTCTTAAGTAGATTAACTTTCTTTTTTTGTGCAACTAATAGTTGCACAAAAAAATAAACTTAATCTATAAAAAATAATAACTTTTTGTGTGCAACAGATCTTACTGTTTTTGTTACTTTTTTTTCCAGTGATTGCAATAGCGACCAATATTATTTAAAAATAAATCCAGTCAAATATGGCTTCCTTAAAAAAAATTTCAGGAGGTAAATATTCTATAACTTATTATTATTTTTTTAATACTCTTGAAATAAATAAATTTTTTTTATAACTATTGAAAAAAATCTTCTTTGAAAACACATGCTTCCTATAAAAAATAAATTAAACCTTCTGAACTTGATCAAAATTCAGAAAAACCTACTCCAAATAGAAAGAAATTATATAAATTATATATTGCATAATTTATATGATATCTAAACTTCTACAAAAATACTTTTTTAGGTTGTTTTACTTTTAAAAAATGTAATGAACTTATCACAGAGCACTACAGTATAGTGTTCAATGAGACTTGACTTCCTCACTGTTGCTTTTCGGCTAGAGAATCAAATCACAGACCTTTCAATTCTGAAGTCAGCACTATAACAACAGGGTTGCTACTATAATTCTAGAATAAAATTCCCTGATTTTTTCAATACAATTTTGCTTATTTTCCCCTGGTATTTGTATCATTTAGACTCGAAAACTTAGCATTAAAACTTCAACATTAACCCCCAGACATGCTATTTTTACCCCACAGCAATATGATTTATACTTTAAACTTGACATGCTTTGCACTTGGTTGACTTTTTATCTGTGCTATTTACCAGCCATTTTTTTTAACAATGGATCACTCAACCATTCTTTATTGAAATAAGTTGCCATTTAAAAATTTTAAATTCTTATTTATTCTAAAAAAAGAGAATGAAAATACTATATGGTTTTAAGAAAACTCTTTACATGTTGCAGCTAAATTTCACATTTTTACATTAAAATCTATCTTGCAGCTAGTTCTACATAAAAAAATCTGAAAAATCATTTACTTATCTTACCCTTGTATATTACTACTGCAAGCAGCTAATATAAAGCTACTTACCACATGATTATCCATTTTATCGATATAAAGAGAGTATAGCTTAGCTGCTTCTATGTTTTGTCCACTACTTTCATGTAACCTAGAAAAAATTTGAACAAAACTTCTATGACAGAACACAAAACCTAATATTTAATAAAAAAAAAAAAAAAAAAGTTTTATTCTTAAAATTCAAATAAAAATTTTGTGCACAGTAAGTTAACAAATATTTCAAATGTTGATTTGATAAATTTGACTTACTTTGCAAGTTTAATAGTAGCTTGACCTTCAGAATCGCCGAGTCGAACAGCTTTTAAATAACACTTAATAATAATAATAATAACATCAATAATAACAATAGCAACAATAATAAAAACAGTAATAATAAATAACACAATATTATTATTTATAACAATTATAATAATAGTAGCAAAAAAAAAATTATAATAATGATAATAATATGTGTTTGAAATAAATAAAAAGTATCAAATCATGAAAAAGATCAAAAAAATTATCCAAAAATAATTTAAAAAAAAATTATAGTAAGTTTTGTAAACAGGAAGTTCCATTAATATGTAAAATTGATTTTCAAAAGAATTCTTTAGATAAAAAAAATTTGAAAATTTAGTAAAATTTAAACTTTTTAAATGTAAATATAACTTGGCCAAATGATTTTAATAAATTCTAAACATTTATTTTTAATATATTTTAGATAATTTGCATTTTAGATGATTTTTTTATTTTTTTTCCTTTTGTTTATTTGATTTTGATTTTTTTAATTTTATTGAGAAATAAAAAAAGCCTATAAGAATGTGTATATAACTTTTTTAGGCCTTTTTCATTTCTCAATAATATATATATATATATATATATATATATATATATATATATATATATATATATATATATATATATATATATATATATATATATATATATATATAGGGCTCAAAATTAGCACCGGAAATTGTCCAGCAGACTGGTTATTTTATA
This sequence comes from Hydra vulgaris, assembly GCF_038396675.1. Taxonomy (NCBI): domain Eukaryota; kingdom Metazoa; phylum Cnidaria; class Hydrozoa; order Anthoathecata; family Hydridae; genus Hydra; species Hydra vulgaris. Next base: position 13,881,032 of record NC_088924.1, on the reverse strand, counting down.
AAATTTTAATGTAATAGTTATTTTAATGCTTATAGAAACCAGTACTTTTATTACACTTCAAAATTTGAGTTGTTATGTCATGCTTGTTTTCGCGCTAAAAATTCTCACTATCAAAAGTGTTTCTAAAGTTGATCCTAGAAAAAGTTTGTAAAGATTTATAAAAAAATACTAATTTTATATAAATGTAATTACGTAAAATATTCTTTGATAATTGAAATAAAATGGGTTTATTGTAAACATAATTAATTTGTTACTTTATTTAATAAAGTAATAAGTAAACTTAATAATTTATGTATTTAATATATTTACATTGTAATTTATGTATTTAAAAATTTTATATTTTTATTATACATTTTTATTATATATTTAATTATGTATTTAATAATTACACAACTCATGCATTTAAAATATTTACACATCAATTCATATATTTAATAATTTACAAAGCATTTCGCATTGTATAGTAATTTTTAAAAAATGTAATATAAATATTTTCCTTTTGAAATTTTAGGTGTTTGAGCTTATTGTTAGATAATTTATCTTACAAATTGTGTGGTCAAGTTTTAAAAACAAAACATTTTATGCATCAGGATGGCGTTCGACCCACTTCTTTAATTTTTATTGGACAGGTCTGGCAAACTTGAGTCTTTATCGGACAAATTGTCTGGTAAAAAAAAGTTTGCTATTTCGAGTCCTGTATATATATATATATATATATATATATATATATATATATATATATATATATATATATATATATATATACAGTGTCTCAAAAAATTATCCGACCAAACACTTTTTTAAATATTTTTCCTAAAAAAAGTGCTGTATTTTCGTAAATTTAGACTTTTTTGGTAAACTCAAGATTAATAAAAATAAAAGAACATGTTTTTAAATAGATTTTCTTTATTTCAATGTAAAATATGAATCACAAAGTTTTCAGTCTTTAAATAAATGAACTTAGGTCGTTTTTTTATTGTCAAAAAAATATTAGACCAAACGCATTATTTTTTCCATAATAAATTATTATATAACAAAACAATTATTTTAATACTTTGTTGGGCCTCCCTTTGCTTGGATTACAGCTTCTAGACGTCTAGGCATTGATTCGACTAAAGATTTTGTTTCTTCTGATTGAATCTTTTCCCAGGCTTCTTCAATTGCCACTTTGAGGTTTTCTTTTTTAAAAAATGACCGATCTCCAATTTTTCGGTCTACAATTTCCCACAAATGTTCAATGGGATTAAGGTCCGGTGATTGTGCAGGCCATTCCAAGACCTCAACATTATTTTCAGCAAACCACTCCTTTATTTTAGTGGCACAATGCTTGGGATCGTTATCTTGCTGAAATGTAAAATCAGATCCTAGCCGAAGTTTTCGAGCAGATGACTTCAAATTTTGCTTTAATATGTTTCTGTATTGCACCTGATCCATTATAGTATCAATAAATTGGAGTTTTCCAACACCCTTCCAAGCCATTGAACCCCATACAATCACGTTACCGCCACCATACTTGACAGTTCCTCTCACGCAGCTTAATTTGTAGGCTTCTCCGGCTTTTCTCCAAACTTTTTGGGCTCCATCAGATGACTTTAAGTTGAATTTCGATTCGTCGCTCCACAGCTTCTTTTTCCAGAAACTTAACGGCATGTTTTTGAACTTCTTAGCAAACTCCAATCTTCTTTTCATGTGTTTCTTATTCAAATATGGTTTATTACGCACAAGTCGTCCTTGAAATCCCTGGTCTCGGATACGATTTCTGATTGTCTAATGGGATAATTTGATTCCATAATTCACTTCAGCTTGCTCAGCCAGTTTTCGAGCAGAAATGAAGCGATTTTTCTTGACTTGTATAATTAAGTTTCTACCAAAACTCATATTAAAGCAAAATCTGAAGTCATCTGCTCGAAAACTTCGGCTAGGATCTGATTTTACATTTCAGCAAGATAACGATCCCAAGCATTGTGCCACTAAAATAAAGGAGTGGTTTGCTGAAAATAATGTTGAGGTCTTGGAATGGCCTGCACAATCACCGGACCTTAATCCCATTGAACATTTGTGGGAAATTGTAGACCGAAAAATTGGAGATCGGTCATTTTCCAAAAAAGAAAACCTCAAAGTGGCAATTGAAGAAGCCTGGGAAAAGATTCAATCAGAAGAAACAAAATCTTTAGTCGAATCAATGCCTAGACGTCTAGAAGCTGTAATCCAAGCAAAGGGAGGCCCAACAAAGTATTAAAATAATTGTTTTGTTATATAATAATTTATTATGGAACAAATAATGCGTTTGGTCGATTATTTTTTTGACAATAAAAAAACGACCTAAGTTCATTTATTTAAAGACTGAAAACTTTGTGATTCATATTTTACATTGAAATAAAGAAAATCTATTTAAAAACATGTTCTTTTATTTTTATTAATCTTGAGTTTACCAAAAAAGTCTAAATTTACGAAAATACAGCACTTTTTTTAGGAAAAATATTTAAAAAAGTGTTTGGTCGGATAATTTTTTGAGACACTGTATATATATATATATATATATATTTATATATATATATATATATACACATATCAACCTTCAGAATTAAGGAAAATGACCTCAAGCTGTTAGAGGTTGGGAAAAAAACTTAACACAAAGGGATTACCATAAAACATTGAAATGAGGTCGGCGATTTTTTGCTGATCTTAAACACTTTTAGGTTGGCAGTTAGTATGTATGTATTTATGTATGTATGTATGTATGTATGTATGTATGTATGTATGTATCTTTATATATATATATATATATATATATATATATATATATATATATATATATATATATATATATATATATATATATATATATATATTATATATATATGTATGTATGTATGTATGTATGTATGTATGTATGTATGTATGTATGTATGAATGTATGTATGTATGTATGTATGTATGTATGTATGTATGTATGTATGTATGTATGTATGTATGTATGTATGTATGTATGGATGCATGTATGTATGTATATATATATATATATATATAATTAGTAAAAAACACTTATCTAACTTTTATCTTCGACTTGGAGTTTCACCATTGTGAAATTTTCGACATTGGAGTTTCACAATGGTGAAACTCCAAGTCGAAGATAAAAGTTAGATAAGTGTTTTTTACTAATTAATTATTGCTCTGTTCTTTAAGAACATTGAGCACTCTATTTGTAAAATACACTAACATAATTTACATATATATATATATATATATATATATATATATATATATATATATATATATATATATATATATATATATATATATATATATATATATATATATATATATATATATACATATATATATAAAATATAATACAATTAAAAATACACATAAACTGTAAAATAGTCAATAAAATAAACTAGTAGAATAAAACAATAGTAAAAATTATTGATTAAGAAATGATAATTTAAATGCAGAGTCCTAAAAGTACTCTGGTTTCCAGGAGCTTAAAAAGTGCACAGCCTGAAAATTTGGGGTCATAATACCAACAAAGCATTCCATTAAAATCTTTTTGACTCATGATTCTTGATATGTTTAGTTGCAAAAATACGGTGAAATCAAAATCCAAAGAAGATATTAGAGTTTAATGGCTACAACTAATTTTGCGGTCCCGTGGGGACCATTATTTTTTAATTTTTCTAAAAAATATTATATTTTCTCTCTTTAAATGATTGTAAAAAGGAAGCTAAATATATAGAATGTTTTAAAGATTAAAATTCACTCTTAATTTATAGAGCTCATCTCTTGGCTCAACACATCTCTAGCGCTTATTCGTCCATAAACCATAAACAAAAATTGGAAACAGTAAAACGGAGAACAAAATTTCAAAAATTCCCACGTTTGCAAAAGGTCACAATGAGTGCAGGAAATCTGTCTGCTTTATTTGTATGAAAAAAGCTGACCATTTATTTGTATGAAAAAAGCTGACCGAAATGATAGAGTCCTACAAGAAAAAGATTTTAAAAGGTTTTTTTAAAAAATGACAACTTTAACGATGACAGAGTTCCAATAGGAATTTGCATGGCTTGTCGTTTCAAGATAAATCAATTAGGTGACAAAAAACCAGTGAAAAACCTGCCAAAACTTTTCAATTTTGAATCAATTTAAGTTACAACTTTGACTCAACAGACAAGTACTTGAAACTGCCTAATTTGCCAAATTGGCAAATTAAGCAGTTTAAGAAAATATTGCAAAAGCAAAAACAAGAAGAAGCAAGCAATCATCAAGCGCAAACAAGAGAGCAACCTTGTACAAGTTGCCTTTCAGTAGTTGCCCGCGGTCTAACTCATCATTATACTCAAGGAACTCGTCATCAAAACCGCAGAGCATTAGCAATGGCAGATCTTAATGGAGCTAAGCAGATAGCGTCATCAGTGATTTTCTCTTAAGATTTAATACCAAGAGAAACAATTCGAATTAGTCAACTCGATGGCTCAAGATTGGCTGTGAGATTAGCTAAAACACAAAAACAATTTTGAGAATAATTGTAAAATCACATTAGTTAATGGTTAATAATTTCTAGGTTCCTCATCAGCATCTCAGCAACTCTTTCAAACACCTTTAAGCACTCAAAAAACAAATTGCCATTCAACAAAATACAGGACTTTCAAACACAGGCATGAGGAAACTTGGATCTGCTCTCAACCAAATCAGCCCTACTCGACTGGTTGAGGCAAATTTTCAACAATAGCTTGCAGACTATGGAAAAACTTTACAAGAAAATTTTACAGTGAGCACCATAAAGTTACACAAAATACTCCAGAAACATATGAAAATGTTAAAATTTTCTTTGATCTTATCCAAGTAGAAAAAGGCCAAAGACAATTGATTGGCTTGCTTCACTTCATATTCCTCTTTAGCTTTACCATGGAGGTGGCACTAAAATGGCAAGGACTCCATAAAGTGGTTGAGGAAAGTAGACGGATTGAAAAACTTAGCTGAGTCTAAGAATGCAAAACAAGCATTGGATTTTTGCAACTGTTTGGCATTGTTCAAGGATGTTGTTTCTGCTCGCTTTGGCTGTGTCTTAGATCTGGAATATGACATTAAAAATTCAAGACAAGTTACTTAAAGTTGCAAATTTCACTTACACCAAAAGCTCATGCAATCTTTTTCCATGTGCTACAATTCATCAAAAAGAACCATATGACACATGGGCTCTTCAGTAAACAGGCAACTGAGACAATGCACTTTTACTTCAAAGAGAGATATAAGCGTGAAAGTTCTTGCCCAGATTACCCCAACAAATTTTTGAACTGTATTTTGGAATACAACAGGAAAAAAGTTTAAAGAAAAAAAAGTTTGTAAATAAGCAAAAAAAGTTTGTAAATCAATACGAATATTAAAAATTCTTTTGAATTTTGAATATGAAGTTAAGAATATTAAAATTTTATTTTATGTTTAAAGAATTTTTTAATCTGTTCTTATTTTGTTAGAAATAAATTTTTGTAATTTGGAGCATTTTTTTATATAAAATACTTATTTAAAAAAAAACCTTTTCCTAGGACTTATAATGTTGTTTTTAAAAAGTGAATATCTCTTTAAGATTTTAATTCTAGATTTTAAAATTAAGCATTTTGAGATTGGCTTAACATGTGCTTTCTACGGTTCAAAAGGTTTTGATGGAAAGTGTTTTTGGTATTATGACCCAAAATTTACAGGGTGTGAGTGTTGAATTATTTGCAATAACTTCATGAGATTTAATGACAAGAAACTTATAGCTTTTTGGCCCAGAGTCCTGGAGTCCTTGCCGCCATTATACATAAAGGATTCAGCTTTAAAATTTGGTTGTTTCTCTAACCTAAAATTCTTAATTTTTTTTCACAAATGTAGTCCATAAGCCTTTACATTTTTGGAGCTTCTGGATATCAAAAACCAGGAAGAAATTATAATTTAATGACTTTCAAATTTGGAGTTATTTTTAGGACTTCGCATCCCTGGTAAAATTAAACCCATTATTAGGTGAAGAGTTAGGTATATCAGGAAGCCATCAAAAGTTCAGATGTATCTAGATAATGCCTAAAAAAATCAGTAAAAAGGTGCATCTTTAAAAATTAAAAGAAAACTGAGATAAAGAGATAGACCCTTTCACACCTGCTTGATCATCTTTTTATCTAAAGATAAAGAGATGATCAAGCAGGTGTGAAAAAAATAGTGCAATCAAACAAGTGTATGTTATGAAACAAGTGTCATTATTCTGAATCTTTACATAAAAACTCAATCTTTGCTTACCAAAGTAAGCAAAGATTGAGTTTTTAATACAGCATATATAAAAATGATATGCTGCATTATAAAAAAATAAAAGATTAACAATATGAAGTACAAGGTGAGCACCATTATGTAAAGTCATGAAGGTGTAAAGGCACATGTAAAATTGGGTATTTAACAAAACAAACAAAAAAGCTTCAGTAAAGAAAAGCAAGTGTACTATATTACAACGTAAATCTATGTGATGTCTTGGTTAGGAGGATGTGCTATTGCAGGCTACTATATGACCACGCTAATAATATTTTGTTTTGACTTTCAAAAATGCGCTGAATGAAAAAGATTTTTAATTATACATTAAATGATATAAAAAGTTTAATCTTTATTAATGTTTTTATATTAGCAAAACATTTTAAAAAAAAAGGAAAATTTTTTCAATAAACAGTAAAAAAACAATTCATTAAAAAATTGCTCATAAAGCAAAAGAAATTAATATGCACACTTTTTTTTGCATACTTAGAGATAATTAGAACCATCACCCTTTTAATTTATTTTGATAGAAAAAACTGGTTTTGATATCTTCCTACTTTAAGAAAGAAAATTGTCTCTTTACTGTGTTAGATGTGCAGATTTACCTAATTGACTACTTAAACACATAAAATTGTAGTGTTAGCATTTGTAGCTTGGTTGTTAGATGAAATGTTCTCTGAGCGGTAAGGTAATAGATGTCAAAAGTTCTAGTTTTTTACTTGGATAAAAAAACAGTTGTTTTTATCTAGCTGATTTTTCAAAATACTATAACATAATAACAAAAATTCAAAGCAAAACCGTTTAAACAAGACTTTTAATTGTTAAAAAAGTTTTCAAATTGTTACTATATTATACATACAAAATCCTTAAATAAAGGATCCACAAAGGAATAAAGGATCCTCAAGAGGAAACTCAATTTACCTACTGTTAGTAGTACAGATATTTAGTACAGATGTTTGTTCATAATGATATATGTGGTGTTTTTACATTTGATTATTTCATATTACTTTTTATATTTGCTAACAGCAAATTAATAATAAAATTATATTTAATTGTAGTTTTTTTAAATGTAATTTTTATATTTGCGTTATTTCTTTGAGAAAATATTGAGGTTTTCAAATACATTTCCTTTATAAACTTTTGTGCATTATAGTTGCGCTTATTTAGAGTACCCGCTAAAAAAGTATTGGTCATTACAATCGGTATAAAAAGTTTATAAATACGTTTATTTTTCTGCAAAACAAATATTATAAGTAGCTCAATGGTTAAGTACACTGCCCTCAGTGTCAACATTTTTAAATTTTCGTGGTTTAAATCCACCAAGATTAGTTTACGCAAAATACAGAACAAAATAATTTTAGCAAAAAAAAGACTTAATTTTTAGAAACTTTTAAAAATATATTTTTATTATAGATATTATCTTTAATTAACTATCTTTATTATACATATATTGTACACAATTGTTTCATGTACGACCCAAAAATTAAACTTAACTAACTGACGATTACACCTATAGAAGTTTGTACGTAATGCAATACAAATGGAATTTTTACCATAAATGTAAATGACATATTGTCATCAATTTACAGTAATTACAATATGTCATCAATTTATAGTAATTACAATAAAATAATAAAATAAATTAAAATTTTACAGTTACAAATATTGTCATCAATTTACAGTTAAAATAAAATCGTAAAATAACAAAATAAATTAAAATTTTACAAATTAAAACAAACTTCTTATACTTCCTAATATAAAAGTGCAGAGTTAATGGCTACCACGAGTTTTTGTGTCAAACACGCATGAATGAGTACTAGCAGCATTAGGTTTAATATTAAAATATTCTAAGATAAAATCTAAAGATCACTAATTTTTTATAAAAAAATATTAATAATATGTATACATTTTTTATACATATAATCATGTATTTGTTATGATGAATATTAATCTTAAAAAAACCCGCTTGTCTCTGTAACAAATTTTGAATAAGAATTTGAAGTTTATTATTGCAAACATAATTAAAAACATTATTTAAATCTTAGCGTTTTAGTTTTTTAAGTTTTGCTTTATTTGAGCCATATTATTATTTTGTATTTTTATTAAAGTTTTTTTATTTACTCTTTTATTACGATTTATAATTTTTACTCTTTTCACTCGCTTTTTTTTTTTTTTAAATACATAATTTTTTTTAAGCATTTTTTAAAAGCTTTTTAAGCGCATTTTTAAAATGTTGAAATTTTCAAAACAGTTAATATGTTTTGAAAATTTCAACATTTTAAAAACGCGCTAAAAAAACTTGAAAAAAAAAAACAAAAACTTAAAAAAATTCTATAAAAAAAGCTGTGGCCAATTCCTCAAAACAAACTATTATTAGCATGGTCATATAGTGACAAGTGATCGCACGCCTACCTGATTAAGACTATATGTGATACCTTAATGATAATAAAATTATAATACAAATATTTGTCATAAACAAAAATTTTATTTCTAAGACCTTTCTTGCATTGCTTTGCTTTTCAATATTTTGATAAGTATCACCCAAAGCTATTAACATGCGAGTGTCATTTGGTCTAAATAAAATAAAATTTATTTGTATTTAACTGTATCCCAGAACTTTTATAAATATAGAACAAATACGTATAAACCATTCCTTAAAAATTATAACAAATAAGTAAACATTTAAAACCTATTATTTTAAACTTTTGGAAGAATTTTATAAACAACACCTTCCACTGTCAATAACATTTTTTGTAGTTTAAACTTCAAACAACAAATAAACTTTAGGCCGAGTGAATAAAAAAATGGCAATTGCTTTTACTCAGTAATTGGTCAGCTTTACATGAAAATAAAATAGCAAATTTGGTTAAATTTTAATTCACTTAAAGCTGAGCAATTACTCAGCATTTTTTGAGTAAATTGTTTAACTTTAAATTAACGTTAAATTGTTTACGTGAATAAAATTTGGTGGATTTTGCACACATTTTTATTTACGTAGAGCTGAACAATTACACTAAAAATGCTGAGTAAAAAATACATCCTATAGTTTATTACTAAATAAACAGGTTTCTTCTAAACAATAGCTATAATAAAATATGCATAAAAATAGAACCTGTCACTTACAAAAGTCAGAACTCTCTTCAATCCTCTCTTAACTATTCAACATATATTCAAATAAAACTTGATTTCTTGCCTGCTGAAAAATGACAATGTGGTTCCAGTTTAAAAAAACTTTAGAGATCATTCTAACCAATCTAACTATTGTGCTATTGGTTTTCCTACTTTTATTTGCTAGGTTTTTGACTTATTAATTAAGAAACTTCTAATATCTAAACTAATTTTAAACAATTTACTCTCTGACAATCAATAAAGATTTTGATTGGTTCTTTTTACCTCCTGAACCATAAGATAAAAAAAAAAGTGAGGTTAGGACTATTACTCTAAGACTTTTAATGTCTAACATGCTTTTAATAATGTCTAACATGCTTTTAATAAAGTCTGACATGCTGGTCGCTTCTATAAGCTCATGCATATAGCATATCTGAGAAATTTTATAAAAATAGTAGAATCATTCTAGCCTAATAACAGTATTCAAGTTATACTAAATGGTCACCATTAACAACAACCTTTAGGGTATCTTAAGATTCCTCTCTTAATCTTCTACTGTTTCCTGATAATCTTCTTAATAATCTCATCTCTTTTTGATGATAACAAAACTAGTCTTGATAGTTGTTTTTTTTCAATCAAGTTAAAATCATTTTTTTTTTATTGCTTAGGGACCATGATGCAGTCTCTCTTCTGTGACAGATTGGGGCTTGCAGTGACTGGTAAATTTAAACACAAAACTTATTAATTTACTGTATTTATTCATACCATGAATACATAACTGTAAAGACTCATGTCATTCCATATTTATAGCGATGTTTCTCTTTATTTTTTTGGACCAATTAGTTAAAATTATTTTTATAGTAAAGAAGTAATCTTTAGTTAGAATTATATATAACATAATATGCGTATTTTAAAACATTGAAAACAATATAGACCTTAGTCTTTGCGCTTCACGAAAGTAGTATAATGAGTGTTTTGATAATTTGAGTAACTCGTATGCTTGTCCCAAGCCATACCAAGCACGATAGTCACGACAATTTACATCTAAGATATAATTTATGGCAATTTTCAGTTAAACAAAGATTTTTAATTAATAAAACAATTAAAAAAAAAACATTTATAGTAATTTTATTAAAAACACAATGGTTTTTTAGTGTAGTTTTTCCTTCATTATTAACAAGTTTTTTTAATAAAAATATATTAAATAAAAATAGATTACATTAGTCTAATGCAATCTAATAAAAATAGTATAAAATACAAATAAAAACAATAATAAATAAATCATTATATCTAGTGATAGAATGAAATAAGAAATTTTGAAACTAAAATAAACTGAAATTTCAGGTATACTAGTTCAATACTGAAATGAAACTGACATTTATCAAAACTAAAACCAAAATTTTGGCAAAAAAACAAAATCTAAAAATGCAATTTTATATGTTGTTTATTTAGATTTGTTTTTTTTTTGTTTTTTTGACAACTTCCTTCCATCTTATATAATAATAAAATAATAGTCATAAATAAATGATAAGAAAAACAAAATTACTCATAGAAAAATCTATAAAAATAACTAAAAGGTTTCATCTACAAAATATTATTCTTGTTCACTTTCTATTTAAACTATTTAAACCAAAGTTGTTTTCTCAAAACAAAACGTTATCAGTGCAAGATGAAAATATACATACAAAAGGGTGGCCAAAATAATTTTTTTAATACCTACGCAAAATTATTATTATTTTGAAAAATTCATATAGTAAAGTATGTATGTTCAAAATTTCACATAATTTTGATCAACAGTTTCATAGAAACTTTAGATGCTCGTAATATTTTTTCCACGAGGGAGAGGGTTTAGTTACAACTCCAAAATATTGCCTCAAATTAGGGATGCTATACCAAAACTTAATCTAAAATAATCTAAAATTAGAAATACTCACAGCTAAAATAAAATAAACAGGTCACAATAAGTATTATTTTATTATTTTAAAAACAATACAAAAACACACCAAAAAATTCACCCCCTTGCCCAAATGCGAGAATAATAAGTTACTAAAAATTTTAATTTCCTATTCAATTCTAAATTCAAATTTACCATCATGTTCCAAATTTCATTTAATGATCTTTTAGGGCTTGAACGTTTTTGAACACATAAAAGTTTTTATTCTCATCAAAATAAGGCAGCCGTAACTTTTACATGGTAATGTTAAAATGCTTTAAGATATTAAAAAGAAATTTAAAACCTGTTGTTAAATTGGAATTTAGTAGAACATAGTGAATTAAAATATTTTACTAACTGTCCTTGCATTTGGGAAAGCAGAGGTAAATCTGTTGGAGTATTTTTGTTCCCAGGCTCCAATCACTTTATTTTTTTGCAAAATATTCTCATTTTACAAAAGCATGAATATACTTAAACTTGGAATTTTGACAATTTCCAAAATTGTCATATCTAAAACTTCAAAAAGCCTGAAACTGTCAGTTATTAAAGATGACAAAAAGTCATTTTACAAAGACCTTGTATCACTTTAAAAAATATTATTTCAAAAAAGTGCCAAAAGCTGCGACTACATCTTTCATTAAATTTTTGTAGAGCTTTTTTAGCATCATCATTTAACATTAATAAATGCTGGAACCACACTGTAAACAATTGTATATCAGTTTTTCCACTAAATTTAAAATAGTATATTATTTTTCAATATTTTTTATACTTTTCAATATTTTTTATACTTTTCACAACTACAATCAAATTTTATTAAAAACCTGAAATATCTAAATATAGTATCATAGAACTTTCTATAAATAAATATATATCAGGCTTGGCCAGGCTTTCTATAAATGTATATATGCCATTCAAGAGAAATGTTATATATAATAAAATTTCTTTTGAATGACACTTTTGTCCGTAGGTTTTAACTTTGTACGAAAATATCTCATTATTGAAACTTGGAAAATCTTTTATATTTTAACATTTTTTATTGAATGCTTTTGAATCCACCATATAAAAAATCAAATAAAAAAATAAATAAATAAAAAACTTCAATTTTGGCCACCCTATATCTCACTGTGCAATAGCTTGATTTTTTGCGGTTTTGATATTTTTAAGAAGCATTTTTAAGAAGAAGATGGACACGCACTATTTACTAACGAAAAAATTAACAATGGGTCTAAAATTTCATTTATAAATGGTAAACTATTTCATAGAAATTTCAAATAAAAATAAAACTATTTCATAGAAATTTAAAATAAAAATAAAAGTATTTCATAGAAATTTAAAATAAAAATAAAAATATTTCATTGAAATTTAAAATAAAAATAAAAATAATTCATAGAAATTGTCAAAAATAAAACTGGTAATAATAAAATCATAAATTTTTTTTGCTTTTCAGTATGTTTTAAAACCATCAAAATTTTGCTTTTTACCAAGTTTATAAAAAGTACCAAAACCAAAATTTTGGTATTTAACTGATTGGAGGTGCTGATATTATACATAAATTATTAAAAATTTCTTTGGTAAACATTACTTTCACTAAGTTTATTTAATTTCTTGTTTATTAACAATACTTAATAATTAAAATTTCATTTGTTTTGCTTTGTTTTTTATCATTATGTGTTACATTTTTTCTGTTATACTGCAAAATCTTTTAACAAATCAAATTTAAAAAACAAACAGTTATATACCTGTTGCATGTCTGTATGCTTCAATAGCAGCTGATGTATTTTTTAACTCAATATACTCATGGCCAAGAAGTGTCCATGCGGCAACATACTCTGGATTCAAACGCAATGATTGTTTAAAATAGAGAACTGCTTTATCATGATCGCCTCGCAAACTGTAGTAATTACCTGCAATAACAATTAAAAATAAAAAATAATAAAATTGACCAAAGGTAACAAAAAAAAATAAAAGTAAAAAAAAAAAAAAAAATGAAAAAGTAACAAACAAAAAAAAAAAAAACATTAAATAAGCCTACTGTTTAAAACTCACCAACGACACCACATGTTTCTGCTCGATATTTATCCACTTCACAAGCACGATGGGCCAGATAACTAAGTTCCACTCGATCATCCTAACGCAGTAAGTTTTTTTAAATAAATTTATGCAATATTTTTCATAACATATCAAGGAGTTATTTAAATAAATTAAACATAAGAAAAAAGTAATAATCAAATACAATAAATCAAACAGTATATAAAATAAAAGTACTTAAAATACAATTGAAAATAGTAAGAAAACTTACATCTATTCTAATCTATTTTCTAATATTCTAATCTATTTCAAATCACAATGGTTGTGATTTGAAATAGATAAGAATATTTTTATTTCAATGTGATTAATTTTATCGAATGACAAAAAAAAAAGAAAAGAAAAAAAAAAGAATTATGTCTGCTATAAATACGAATGGCTGGAAATAAATCTTACATTACCATGCTGTATGCTTGTAAATCGCTATATAAAATGTCATTAATGACATTTTACGTAGGGTATGTTGGCAAGTATTTTACGCAGAGTATGTTGGCAAGTATTTTACGTAGGGCATGTTGGCAAGTATTTTATGTAGGGTATGTTGGCAAGTATTTTACGTAGGGTATGTTGGAAAGTATAGGTTTCAAGTAAAGGTTGCAAAAATAAAATTAGAACATTAATATAATTTCCCATTAAAACAAATCAAATTATTTATAAGTGCAAGTTGCAATCACTGTTTTTTTATTAAAACAATATGCAGTAATAACAAAGAAAGTTTAACTCACATGGATGTAAAGAATGTTGGAATAAGTATCAATATGATCTAACATATAAGGATCCATTGTTTGCAAACATTTAAAATGTTCTACAGATGCTTCAAAGTCTAAAGAAAAAATTTAGTCAAAAAATTTGTGTAAATACTAACAAACAGAAAAAAACTATATTTGATACAAGCTGAACTTTAAAATCATTTAATACTAAAAACTTAGTTTTTATACCTTTTTTTAAAAGGTATAAAAAGTAAATAAAAAAGCAAATAAATTTCTTAGTGAATAAATACATTCTTTTTAAAAAAATTTCATCAGCAATTTTTAATAAAATTTAAAATGATTGTAGTTTTTATTATACTCTCTTAAATTTCTTGAAATCATAATTTTCATTAAACTTACTGCAACCCCTTTTTCTTTTTAAATTATGGTTTAGTTATATAGGCAACTTTTCCTAGCAGAAAAGAGTTACATTCACTTACTGGAGTTATTATTGTAATAAAGAGATTTTTTCATAAAACATCGATTTTCTTTGAATACTTTGAAACCATTTTCTAACTACTAGTGATAATTTAAACAGTTTTTATTTATAACTTTTAATACGCTATCCTTAACATTCATCTGCACCACCTTTTTTTACATATCAGCATTATTTATTTTATTTTATTAAAAATATTTCTGCATCACTTTTTATTTAATTAATTAATTAAACACATTTTTATTTGCAGAAATAAAAATGAAGTAGAAAATAAAAAATGATCATAAAGAGGAGAGTGAGGCACCATGACACATAAGGCACCATAAAACAAAGCAATAATACAGCGATATAAAAGTATTGTGACAAATCTTTTTGAGTCGTAATTAGTTACTACTAGACATATTGTTTAATGTATAATTCAAACCAGAACATGTCAATAATATTGCGCAAGGTTCAAATTTGTGTTTTTTCTGTTGCAAAGCAATTTATTAATTTTTAGAGTTGTTGCGTTTTACAATGTTTTATTCACTGTATTCTTCGGAAAGTGCATCTATTGTGTAAACTATATTTCATGAGCTCCAGTGTGGCAAAGCTATTTAATAAAATAATTTTTTCAAAAACAAAAATTGTTTGTATTTTAAACGATTAATGTATCGTTTTGTAAATTACTCGATAGTCAAGCATACTATAATTAATTACGGGGAGGAAATATTGACCTTTATACTATAATGTTTCACCTAACTTGGTGCCATATTCGGTTGACCATTTAATAAAGTTTATGTAATAAAAGTAAATATTATGTTATTCAGTATTTATGCATGCAGTATGATGATGTACTTATATGTGATATCAAATCATATGACCATGGATTGAATTTTTATACATTGTAAAGCCTCTTAGATACTTATTAAATATTATTAGATTAGAATAAGGCTATGAAAGAGAAACTAGTAAAGGAACCTTTTCGAGTAATTCAATGGAGGTAGCTGTTGATTTAGTTTTAACAGGAGGGTGTTCATTAAGAAATGCTGCAGAAAAAATGAATCTTAATCACAACACCTTTTGCAGGTAATTTATGCTAATGTATTCTGCACCAATAAATTTATGCTAATGTATTTTGCACCAATAAGTATTTGTCCTACTTAGTAAATGAAACTTGTATAAGTTTGTGACTAAAAGCGAATTCTGTGTATATGTTAAAAGAAAAAAAGGAATAAAAGAAAGAGAAATCATTACTATGAAACCCAATTTTTCTACAAGAATTTGAAGAACTGAAGAGCAAGAAAATCTTTTGAAGCAGTATATATTACCTGCTCTCAAACGTGATATGGACAGTCTGTTGTAAATTTAAGATCTATTACTTTTAATATGGCTATAATAAATAATATAAAAGTTCCTAGTAATTGGATTAAAGAGAAGAAAGCTGAAATATCATGAATGCGCTTATTTTTAAAGCGGCTTATCTTTAAGCATTGGAATGCCAGTAGGATGCTCTTTATCAAGAATGACATCTTCCAATAATTACAATATACAAAAGCTTTATATTAATTTGGGTACATTTTAATTAATAGAATTAAAATTTGGAAATGGATTTTGCATTTTAAATCTTGATGAAACAGCCACCACCACTCTACAAAAATGTAATTTTATATTAAAAACATTCTCATCAAAGGAACATCCATCTTTACTTTTATTTGATAATGACGAGAGCCACTTATCTAACTTCTTGTGTTAACATCGAATATGAAAAAAGTTTTACACAAACATTCCAAGTGGATTTAGGAACATTCCAAGTGGATTTAGGAAAAGTGGAATATTTCCTAAATCCACTTTGATATTTTTCTTTTGACAAGAGTGTATTTTCAGAAGCAGATTTTTTATGTAATGTTGTTACTGATAGAAACACTTCAAATACATGTCAAACAAACACTGGAAAAACACTGAATACCAAAAATTTATTATTCTCACCAGAAAACCTTTTTGTCAGTTCTGATCCAAGTACAAGTCAAGCCAATGATTCTGAAATTATTAACTTTGTAAGCCTTTCTCAGTTTAATGGATTTCCAAAGGCCCCTGAAAGAAAAAGAAAAGAAAACCTCGTGGGAAAACTAGTATTATAATAGCAACAGATACTCCAACAAAAACTGTGAAGTAAAAGAAAAGAAAAGGAAGATTTAGAAACAACTGTTAAAAAAAAATTAAGCTCTTGTCTCTGAAAGTGATTTATTAAGTGATAAACATGATTCCTATTTTTAATTCTAAAAAATTATTGAGTCTTAAGAAAAAATTGTTTCTTAAAACTCTAAGTTTTTTATATAAATTTTTTGTGTTGTTTTCCGACATTAAAAAAATTTTTTATTATCCTGTTTCATGGTGCCCCATAGACTGTTTCAAGGTGCCCCATTGGTGAGGCACCTTGATACAAAATTCGAATTTTACTTAATAAGTTTTTACAAGTTTGACCTCTTATATTTTGTTAATTTAAGAACTTAATTTTGAAGGTATAATGTTATAATAGTAGTATGTTAAAAAACTAATATATTATGTGTATAAACAGTAAGTCAAACACAATTTTTCTAGGTGTAGTTATGCGTGTGTGTATATGCATTAGTGTTTGTGTGTGTCTATATATATATATATATATATATATATATATATATATATATATATATATATATATATATATATATAATATATATATATATATACATATATATATATATATATATATATATATATATATATATATATATGTATATATATATATATATATACACATATGTATATATATATATATATATATATATATATATATATATATATATATATATATATATATATATATATATATATATATATATACACATTTATATGTGTATATATACATGTGTGTGTGTCTGTGAGTGTAAACTTTTTTTTGCAACAGACTAATAAATTTTCAATCTTATATAAAAAAGTTATATAATACCTGTGTTTGTAATTACATTCAATATTGTGTTAATTAAATTTGTTGAAAGTATTGATATTCATCTTTAAACTTGTATTTTGTTTTTTAGCATTTCATAGCTTTACTATAGCACATTTATAAAAAAATAATTTGATACAAGACACTATGCAAATTATATTGAGTGCCAATTTTCAAATGTTATGGTAGTTACAATAGTGGTTTAACATACAAAAAACTATCAGATATTTACTAGGTGCAAGTTGCCACTTTATATAACAAGGTTAAAAAACTTAATCTGAAAACACATGGAAAATCCATAGTTTTTACAAATATGCAAAAAATTAAAAGTTATACAACATGTTTTGCTACGCCAATCATGTCTAATCTCTGGTCAAATGGTTATGTTCATAAGGATACCTATGGATAAAAATAACCGGAAAGTGGACCACCTAAGGTACAGTATGTGAAAGTGAACCTAATGTACAGTATAATCAAAGTCAGGACGGTTTGATTCCATTTACTTTTTTGACTGGTTTATTATTTTTTTTTGTCAAATTGCAATATCTTAAGTTTCTATTAGTTATAAACTAAGCAATCTTTAAAGATAATATCAAAAATAATATCTTTAACTGTTAACTCTACTCATTTATTGCGACCACTTATTGCGACCATATATTGTGATGTTGTATTTTATGGAGGAAATACTTGATCAATCAGAATCTCTTGTTCAAAAAAAGCACAAACAATTACAAAAATTAAATCTCATCGTTATTAACTTTACTTATAAACATTATATTCGTCAGATCAAAAAGTAATCAGTGATTTCATAGCTTTGTTTTAAAAAGTATGGTGTTTAACCATTATATGTAAGTATTATCCTCAATTGTTTGCCAGATGATGATAAAAACTGTTAAAAACAATGTTAGCCAAGAAGTAGTTAGTGTACTTTAACAATTGTGTCGTGTTGATGTCAAGAAAAAAAAAAACTTAATTGGAAAAAAAATAATACATTTAACCATAAAAAAGTATTTCTTCAAAAGATTTTCTGGCAAAATTTAAAGATGTTCCACTTGTATTGTCTTCTGTAAGTAAAACTGATATGAGACTCTTTTTATGCTGGCAAAATTTAAAGATGTTCCACTTGTATTGTCTTCTGTAAGTAAAACTGATATGAGACTCTTTTTATGCTGGCAAAATTTAAAGATGTTCCACTTGTATTGTCTTCTGTAAGTAAAACTGATGTAAATGAGACTCTTTTTATGCTAATCCTCTTAAAACATACTCATTAAAAAAAAAAAAACACAAATGGGTGTTTGTTATGAAATAATATTATATTATTTTAGTAATAATAAAGGTGAAACTAGACTGTTGTTTTTGTTAAGTTTTAAAACAAAACAATGTGTTATTAAATTGGGTAACTTTGAACCTATTTAAAGTTACCTCATTTGTGGGGTAACTTTAAAT
This sequence comes from Hydra vulgaris, assembly GCF_038396675.1. Lineage (NCBI taxonomy): Eukaryota > Metazoa > Cnidaria > Hydrozoa > Anthoathecata > Hydridae > Hydra > Hydra vulgaris. The sequence goes on along the minus strand of NC_088924.1, from coordinate 13,862,034 downwards.
GACTAATTAAGTTTATATTATACAGATTCCTTTCATTTCAATATTTTTTTGAATTTGAATTATGTAAGAGTCAATCTATATGCATTTTATTAAATTTTAACCATTGTCAATATTAAAGAAAGAAGATGTAAAAATATATAAAAACGTTCAAAATAGGTTTCTTGTACAAATCTAATTTTAGGCAAATGTCGAAAAACATTTGTGAATGTCATTTCTGTTTAAACAAATACCTCTTAAATTATAAAGTGCAGTAGCAATCTGTGATTTGATATATGTACTGTTCTCAAATCCTTCTAAGCTAATCTTTTGGTAGCGTGAGAGTGCTTCTTCATTCATATGTAACTCCATTTCCGCATAAGCATAAAAAAATTCACACATCCAATGCTTCGGCAGCTTAAGGTCTTTAAGCTAGAAAAAATTATTTTAAAAAGCAATAGCAATAATTAAAAAACACAATTAATAAATTAAAAAATGATAATAATAATAATAAAAATTGCAAATTATTTAACAATTATTATTAATATAATTTTATCAAATTAAATATAAATATAATAATTAAAATAAAATATAAATGTAAACAATATAATGAATAGAAAAACAAACATTTTATTTCGCAAATGATTGTATAAAAACATTTTTATAGGAAACCTATAAACATAATAATTAAGTAATTACTATCTGTCTATCTTCACAAAGGTCAGCAAGCTCTTGCCAAGCACACCACAGCATAGGCTGCATTTGAACAGCACATTCAAAGCTCTCTGATGCTTCTTTGAAAAGAGATATTCTTTTCAAAACTACTCCATTTCTAGTGACATCAATTTAGTTCTAAAAAAGCTATTGCAACAACATCTACATAAAAATTCATAACCATAATAAACATAAACCACACAATTCTATATACTTACAAGTAGAAGCCAAAAGCATCTAAACTGTCTTCATGTTTTTTTAAATCATTTTTGAGCAACACAAGATCTTCAAAGTCATCTTCATCAACAGACTTTTCATCTTAAAAAAATAGACATAGCTTTATTAAAATAAATGAACAAACCATTATATTAAAGCAAGGTATACTTAACTTATACTTTTTGAGTTTACTTAGCTTATTTACACCACTTTTTATTGAGAAAAGTAGTGTTTAAATCAATGCAATACTGCTTGGCGAAGAAAATCAATGCAATACCACTTGGCAAAGAAAATCAATGCAATACCACTTGGCAAAGAAAATCAATGCAATACCGCTTCGTGAAGAAAACAATTATATAAACTAGTCAGAGAATTTGCTAAAAATCTATCAAAAAGCTGGATAAACATTTCAATGAATTTATGAGTATACAATTTATGAAGAACTATTAAAAATTATTCTTAAAATTTGTTCAAATGATATTATAAAACCAAAATAAAAAATAATAAGGACATACTAGTTAAAGCAGCATAACATTACACAAACATGTTTGCTACAACATTTTGCTAACATCTTAGTCACAGCAGTGCACCAAATGACATGTTATTTATAGAAAAATTTATAAGGTAAAAACAGATAAATCCAATCTAAATCCAGCTAAATAAGTGATATTTTATTTTTAAACCAAAGATGGTTTAACTATAAAAACATTTATGTTTTAATTAATACTAACAAACAACCCTTCTATACTTTTACCCATAGTTTTCTTTAATTGATTGCACTGTTATTGAAAATAAATTTAGTTTTGTTAAGCCACCATTTTGTTCCAATCAAGGTAACTGGTTTCCTTAATTGAAACAGCTTGCTTCTTTTAAAAAAATACTTGGTAAAATCAACAGAAATTAATTTAAAATTATTTGTATCTTTACAGTGACAATTTAGTTTTCTTTAATTGATTGCACTGTTATTGAAAATAAATTTAGTTTTGTTAAGCCACCATTTTGTTCCAATCAAGGTAACTGGTTTCCTTAATTGAAACAGCTTGCTTCTTTTAAAAAAATACTTGGTAAAATCAACAGAAATTAATTTAAAATTATTTGTATCTTTACAGTGACAATTTAAACATTTAATTTCAAAATTTATCATAAGATTAAAATTGCCCAGCCATAATGAAGTTCTACAAATAATATATTGTGCAAAAGCTTCAGCTATTAAGACGCTCTTTTACTTCATAAATTAAAAATCACTAAATTAAGTTTTATTTTTATGTTTTGTGATTGTAACAAACTATTTTTAAACTTGCGCTTTCAAACTGTAATTGTAACAAATTATTTTTAAATTTGTGCTTTCAACAATTTCTTCGATTGTATCACTGATTAGTTAAGAAAAACTTTATAGTTCCAATTAAGAAAACTTTATAGTTCCAATCAAGAAAACTTTATAGTTCCAACCAAAAAAACTTTATAGTTCCAATAAAAAAAACTTATAGTTCCAATCAAAAAAACTTTATAGTTCCGATCAAAAAAACTTTAAAGTTCCAATCAAAAAAACTTTATAGTTCTGATCAAGAAAACTTTATAGTTACGACCAAGAAAACTTTTGGACTATCTTGTTATACCACTGCAACAGGGCTCAATTTAACGATAAGACATCGAACATTGTCCGGCTAAAACCTAAGACTGTCCGATCAATTTACAAAGTAATTGGACATATTGACCAACAGGAATTAAATTCTACAAAATAAAGCTTGGACAGGAATGGCGTGCCATCGAGTGCTATTGCTGACCGCGCAAATGATTTTTTTGGTTACAATTTGACCACAACTGTTTAGATGTTTTGATGATTTAAACGCTTTAGATATGCGCTGAAAAAAAGAAACGTTAAGCTAAACATAAACTAGGAAAAAAAAAAGAAAAAACTAAAAGAATAAACAAAACAATTCCTTACAAAAAATAATATAAATTAGCTTTAAAATAAAACTAAAAAAACTCGAAGTTAAAATTACTTTTTGTTACATTTTTAATTGCTTTTGAAAAAAATTACTTTAAAACTTATCTTTTTAAAAATTATAGTTACGCAAAACGCTTTTACAAGTTACTTCTATTGATTGTTTAATAAATGAACAAATTTATTTTAATTGAAAAATGAAATTAAATTATTGAAAAGAAAAACAAAAATTTTTTTTAGTTGCATAAACATTTCTTTCAAAAAGTTGCAAAAAAAAATTGTTTAAAAAAATAATGTAATCTTTTTAATATTGTAATTTTTAATCATTTCATTCTTTAATTAGTAAGTCAAGTTAAAAAAAAATTAAGTTTAAATAACTCTTTATAAAAATAGAAAAAAAAATAATAATAATAAAGCAATTAAATCATGGAAACACTTAATTTAACTTATTCATAATTTAAACTAACTTAAAAAAATAATCTTTTAAAAGATTTTTAGAAAGACATGGAAAAATAGTTTCAAGCATTTAAATTTATCATAAAATAATACATACCTACTAAAAAAAAAAACTAAATTTAAAATTTAGTTTACGCATAATGCTTTATTTTAAACAATCATTATAATTAATTTTTAATTTTATTTAAAGCCTTTGCGTAAAATAAAAACTTTAAAAAAGATCAATAATTAAAAGTTATTCTTAACATAACAATGTTTTTATTGTGTTTAAATTGTTAGAACATCAAAACAGCCATTGTAAAGTTGTAAAAAAAAAAAAAAAAATTAGCGTTGTCAGTTACAGCTTAAAAATTTAAGTCTATCTCAAAAAAACATACAATATTAAATGGAAACTATTTTATTAAAAAACAAAAATCTGCGATGAAATATTCTAAATAATAAGGAAAGAAACTACAATTTCACTAGACTAATGTTAAATAAACTGAATAACATGACAAAGATTTTGATTGCATGACTCGGTTTCGTAAAACCATAAAAATTATATTTTAAAATTTGACCTGACGCTGTCCGACCCAATGTTTTGATAACTTGCTAACATTACTTTATACTAACAAAGATATAAAAAAAGTAAAGTTTTTAAAGAAGCCGTGATCTTAAAAAAAGATTGAGAATAGTGAGTGTATTGGACAATGTTTTTCAAAGAATAAGATAGTTTAGGTATGTTGAGCAATAAGGATGTAGATTTAAGTATCAGCATGTAGAGAGGTAGCAGCTTCAGGAAAAATTTAAAAATTAAAGTAAGAATTACTCCAAATTAAAGACAACCAAGCAAGAGTATATATATATATATATATATATATATATATATATATATATATATATATATATATATATATATATACATATATATGTATATATATATATATATATATATTTATATATATATATATAAGTATATATATATATATAAATATACAGTGTGCAAAATTTAGTTTTTTTGGCCATGGCAAACAAATGCCAAGGACCTGACTCCATGAATGGAATTGAATGAAAAATGGTTTTTATAGCACAATATTGTATTTGGTTTTAGAAATGATTATTGTAATTTTTTTATTAGAATATTGCCCTCCTTTCAATAAATTATTTAATAACTTTTTTTACCAACTCTTTAAATGAGTATATGACTTATGCATATGGCCATGTATGTATATTACCAACTCTTTAAATGTATATTACCAAATGTATATTATATATATTACCAACTCTTTAAATGAGTATATGACTTGAGTATATGACTTTAAAGTTAAAAAGAAAAATGAGGTACCCATCTGCAAATTGCGATAAGTCGCACCATGCAGATTGCAAATGCCAAGTTCATAAAGATATAAAAGATATGAAAAAATATATAAATTTAATTATAATGAAAAAAAAAAAAAAAATTTATTATTATTACTCTTATTTTGCTCTTTGTTTGGAAAACTGAAAAGTTAGCATAAAATTAAACAAACAAATGTGTTTGTGCAGTCGTGGACAAGCGTGCGATCGCACTCCAATCATGACCACGCAAGTAATTGTTTTTTTTGAAAGCTTGACCACAGTTTTTTAGATAATTAAAAATGCGCTGAAAAAAACAAATGGGAAAAAAATTATAAACAAGATAAACTATATAAAAAAGAAAGAAATCTTAACGAAAAAAAAATTAAAAACTATCGCTCTAAAAAATTAACTAATGTGAGAAACTAAAACTCCAATAAAAACTTATTCTTAATTATACTTTGCAATTACGTTAAGGTTGAATAACTTGTTGCGTTGGTTTGACAAGTTTCTAACTGATTTTTTTTAGGAGAATAGCAAATAAATCTTTTTTTCTTTTTTTTTAAAAGTCTGAATAAAAATATTTATATGATTATTTTTTATTTATTCGTGTATTTTTATATATTAATCAAAAAAAGAATACATAAACAAATAAAAAAATAATATAAATAATTTTAATTAACATTAGAAAAATTAAAAGATTTCTTTTAAATTCTCCTAATACAAAAAATTTCAGTTAACAACCTTTTCAAACCAACGCGACGAACTACAAAACTTCGATTTTTTTTTATATTCTTATAATATTAGCTTAACTCTTTTAAATAAAAAAAAACTTTCATCTAATTATCGTTTAATAAAAAACTAACTTTATTTAAATTATCAAAAAGTATTTTTATAAAAAGTTTATTGAAACGCATTCGTTGTTGTTGTTTATAAAATAAAAAAAAACAGAATACAAACTGTTTAAAAAAAAAAATTTGTCATTAAAAAAAAAACTTTTGAAATAAAAGTTTTATTTAATATTCTATGATACTTATTTAATAGCATTTTAAAACTTTATTTAAAAGCGTTTAAGTGTAAAGAAACTTTATCAGAAAGTTTACATAGCATAACAAAAAAAATAACTTTGTTATGTTTTTGACTATTAAATTTATGGATTCATCAAAAAGTTTATTAAAAAAATCATTTTCATTGTTGCTTATAAAGTTAATTTTTTTGATGTTTTAAAAACATTTATAGTCATCAAAAAAAAAATACTTTTTAACAATATAATATCTTTAATTTAATAATTTAAATAAATGTCTTTTATAGCATACAAACTTTAAAAGTAATTTCTCACTTTATTACCTTATACTTTATTTAGCGCATTTTGTAAACATTTTCAAAAATCAAGAAAGCTGTGGTTAAGTTGTCGCAAAAAAAATAATAAATATATGGTCAGGAATAGAGTACAATCGCACGCCTTTCCCGTCCACGACTGGTGTTTGTGTATATTTATTACAACACCCAAATCTACAAAAAATATATTAAGTGTACAAGTTTGTATATATATATTATTAAGTATATAAGTGTGTATATATATGTGTGTAAACTTAAAATATTATATAAATTTACAAAAATAATACAAATATAAATAAAAATACCTAAAACATCAACCATCTTGTATCTTTTTTGCTTTTCAAACTCCTTTAAACAAAAAATTTCAAATTAAAAAAAAAATTTATTATTTTTAAAATGCCATTTCACTATATGTATCAATGTTTCCTGCTATGTCTTTTTTATAAATGTTAGCAATATTAAAAATGTTGGCAATACTAATAATATAAATGTTTTTATAATAGCAAATTGCTTTTAAAAAAGTGAAGACTGATATAGGGTGACTTTTAATACGTGAGCTTACTTTAAACATTCCTACTTCAATTTGTTTTATGCACCATAAAGAAAAAAACAGTGCGTTTTTCCTATGCGTTTGTTTTGACAAATGACAATGGATACTTGAACTAATTGACAGATAATATTATTCACTAAATATACCTCAAGACTAATGTTTAAAATAACCTTCACAGTACTTAGTCTGCAGTTTGGATACTGATCATTATAGACCACTGATTCAAGGGTCAGGCACAATGCCGAATTTTTTTAAACATTTTAAAAACTAAAAGAAAATCTTTTATAATGTTTATAACAACTCAATGATTTAATTATTTCTTTTGTTCATCTTACATAAAAAGTTTTGCTTCAAATATTTTAAACTTTGCAAACTACGCATAGCATGAAGTGGTTATAAAAAAATATTGACTTTTTTAATTATTAAATAATCCATGTAGCGTTAGTTTTATTAGAATCTTATTAAAATAAAACATAAGGAGATAAAAAAAATGTTTCCTTATTAAACAATCATTTATAGTATGTTGTTACTTTATATAAAAGAATGTCGCTTAATTTTATAAAAAAAATTAAAAAAGAGCGAAGCTTAAAAATTATTCATTTTAAACATTGTTTATTTTTTTTAGTTTATTTTTTTTTTCGTTAAGAATTCTTTACTTTTTTTAGTTAAGCTTATACTGCTGATTTAGGTGAGTAGTGTGACATCATACTGAAATAGCCTGCTGCCGGGGGCTTAAGTACATATATCGACTGAAAAATAGCCTGACTCGCAGCGGAGTGCTGCTACATCGACTGAGTGACCAAATACCACCTCGTATGTATGGTGTAGTGAAGGCATATAAGCCTGAACAATCTTACCCAATGCGAATTGTAGTATCTACAATAGGCACACCAAACTACGGAATCTCAAATTAGTTAGTAAAACTAATACAACCAATATTAAATGAAAACCCAACTCGATTAAAAAATTCGCAACAACTTGTAAAAAAAGCAAAATCGTGGGACATATCCAGTGACAAAATTCAGGTATCATTGGACGTTATAAACTTATACCCATCAATTCCTCTTAAAGAAGCGACTGAAGTACTCATAAGTTTATTGGAGGTGAGTGATAATTTTAAAAAAGCGACAAAATTAAATATGAAAGAAATAAAAATTCTGATAGAACTATGTTTATACCGACCATACTTTTTATGGAACAATGAAATATATGAACTTGAAAATTCAGGTCCAATAGGTCTTTCATTTATGGTAGTTTTAGCTGAACCTTTTCTTCAACATCTTGAAAAAAGAGCAATACAGCGCTGAAAAACAACCCATTTATTGATTTAAAGTCATTTTATAGATATGTAGATGACAGTCATGCTAGAGTCTCTAACATTACCCAGGCTGATCAATTTAAGACAATACTTAATCAACAGCATCCAAAAATACAATACATTATCGAATTTGAAAATGACAAAAAAAACACTAAATTTTCTAGAGATATGCATAATAAATATTAAAAATAGTAAATATGAACTTAAAATACGCAGAAAAATACAATTACTAACATTCAAGTTAAGGCAACATCAAACCATGATCCACAAATTTTAAATAGAATATTCAAGGGTTTTGTACATAGAGCATTTTATGTATGCAGTCAAAAACATATAGAAAATGAACTGAAATTCCTTATTCAAGTATTTGTCGAAAATGGCTACAAACAGTCTAATCTCATAAAAATCATAAAAGAAATAAAACGAAAGAACAAAAAATCAATAGTGACTACAAAAAACATTGAAAACATCACCAGTACATATCCAATGATTTCATTACCTAGGGTACCAATATTGTCTCCCAAATTACGTAAGGTGTTTAGGAAGGCAGGATATAAAACGGTCTTTAAATCAAACCTGAACCTAGAAGCAATATTAACATCAAGAAATAAATCCAAACTACAAATGAACAGCCACCCAGGAGTCTACCTTATTAAATTTCATTATAGCAAAAAGTATATAGGTGAAACAAAAATGCAAATAAAAACAGGCATGCAACAACACAAAAACAGGACAATAGGAAATAAAACAGAATGATCTGCATTAGCTACACACATGAGACATTGTGCACAACAAATTAACTGGGACAGTTGCAGAACTCTAAAAATGATGCTAAAAAGTTTGATAGGAAAGTTTATGAGGCATTTTAAATGCAGTACCACCAAAGCGCCCCTTAACAAAATGGTATCAATTTAGATGAGGGACAATATGTGTCAACAAAATTTTGGACACTATTTATGGTGCACTTACATCAGAAAAAGATGAAACCATCCCATTGACATAAAATAGAAATGCCGTTTTAAAAATAAGATAAAATTAAAAAAAAAAAGTTTTAGGGCTGAAGATGCTGGTCACAATAATCCAGCGAAAATTTCTTTTAAAAAATAAATTTGGTATCGCGAAAAACTTGTGTTAATTGATGTTTATAAAATAATAATTTACATACTCTCATACATGATGTCTACATTCAAAAAAATATACATATATATACACACACACACACACACACACAAAGGTTTTACCATAAAACATAGAAATGAGGTTGACAATTTTTTGTCAACTTCAAACACTTTTAGGTCAGCATTACTGAATGCCAACCCTAATTCTGAGGGCTGCATTAATAAAGGAGCTGCAAGGGCTTCAGTACATATAATGACTGAGGGTTTGGGGTTGCGCAGGTATTATTAAGATAAGAAAGAACTTAAAATAAAATCTTGTTTATTTTCATTATTCTTTGTTTTTTCTTCTTTTTTTGATCAAGTTAAAGTGCCCATTTTAAGAATGAAGATGCACAAAAATATTAGGAAACTGCATCCTTATATAGATATAGTAGAATACACATATATAAACCTAATTTTTTTTAAAAAAAATTGATTATATAAAAAACTTGATTAAACAAAAAAGTTTTTTTTATCTATCACAATCCATTCTGACCTGATTTTTTTTTTTATATACTTTACCTTCCTAAAGCTGAAAGGACTACTATAGTGGTAAACAAAAGCCACTACTTTATTTTGGTTGCAACTCTTTCTTAATTTTTTTAAACTCTGAAACATAAACCTTGACAAACAAGGCCTATGGAGAAACAATTTGAGTGTGATAATACCAGCAACATGGTGGAGATCAAACTTGGAACTTCTTGCTTATGAAGTAAGTGCATTACCACTACACCACTACCGCAATATACTTATATACAACTGATATACTCATAAGAATCAATCTAGTATTTTTATAAAAATCTTGTGTTATCCTAATATTTATTTACTAAATCTTTTTATTTTATAATTATAGTTACTTTAAAATTATTTTAACATAAATCAACAGCAAGTTAGAGCATCAACAACAACTAAAAATCTTACATACCATATACCGAGAGTAGTAGTATAAAAAAATAGCTGGCTGACTTGTACAACTTTTTAAATGATTTGCAGCTCTAGAAAACTCTTTGCATTCAAAACATGCTTTCCCATATAAATATTTATCATACTCTGTCAGCAAAACTTGATTTTCTGTAAACATAAATGAACAGTCCAATGGCTCTTCTACAAGCAAAACCGAGGCAAGCTCAGAAGACCTATAATACATATTCATGTTAGATTGGGTAAATGTTTATCATAAATTCTATAATTTTAGTAATCTTTCAAAAGAATTTCATTTTAAAGAAATTCAAGCAATCCTACCACTTCATGTTTTGTGTTAGACATCGCAAAGAACACTCATATGCATTACAAAGAAGACTTTTCTTCATAGTGGCTAGTGTTGGAAACATTCTTTTCAATTTTGAACTTTATATTACTAAAAAAAAATTTAATTAAAAAATAACAGTAAAATATAAGCATAGCAACATAGCAAGTGTTGAAACTAATGGTGCTACAGTTATAACTTAAAACTAGGAATAATTGTAAACTAGTTAGCTATACAAATTTTAATCACTTATGTTTTAATATCAAATAATTGGTATATACTATTTATATAAAAATAACTTGAAATCACTAAAATACCCCAAATATTTAATTTAAATAAAGTTTTGAAAGAGAGAGAAAAGATCTTAGGTTGTAAAGGTTGTATAAAATAATATTTAACAAACATTGTAAAAATTAAAAATTAACTTAATCAAGCAATAACTTGTGAATAATTAAATATTTTTTGAAATTGTGTCTCAGAGTTAAGAGTATCTTAGATCATGTTTTGTAGCTTGATTGCATACTAAAACTGTTTTAAACTCATATGCTGTCTTTGGTTGGAGAATTAAAACATTTAGCATCTTCTAATGAGCATACATAAGATCTCATCTGGAGTATTGATAAGTAACTTGGAAACTCTTTTCAATAAAAAAATATATACAATCTTGAAACTGTTTAAAATTGAGCACTACATATATCCTTTGTGCTTGATCAACTCAAGTCAAAGACTGTTAGCCTGCTTTCTAAAATAATAATTTCGAGTATTGAAAATTTACTTTTGGTAAATACGAGAAGTGAAAATAAAGATCAATATAGTGTTGGAAAGATATATCTTTTTATATATCTTTTCTAAGCCTGTGTTGGTAACTTTTTTAATAACAGAGATACAATTGAATCAGATGGCAGAGTGAAAAAGGCATAAAAGGGCAAAAGTAAGGCGAGCCAAGACCACATTAAACATAAAAAAATATTCTCCAACTTTAACAGTACAAAGTACATTATTTAGAAATTAAGAAAATTTATAGAAAAGTTATATACATGTATCTAGAGTATTAGGCTGAATGACAGTAAAAAATGGGCAAAGAGCTCCAGAAATAAATTTTCTGCAAAGAACAAAAAAAGATGATAATTAGAAGGATGTATGGTGTAAATCCAAACAATAAGAATAGTAGAAAAAAACTTAGATTTGGAATAAACTTAGCTAGATTGGGAAACACATTTGTATCTAATTGGATGCATCTATTAGAAACACTTACTATTAGAAACACAATTAAAAACCATTGGCTATGAGAAAACTAAATATTAGGTATCGCCGTATAAAGGGTTTTAATAAAAGAAAAAGGTTGAAGTAATCTTGTATATTGAAGAAACAAAATTGCAACTTAAAAACGCTACAAAAAAAATAATTAATTATAACTATCACATTGCACATTATGCATCGTAATTGTCATAATTATATATATACATATATATATATATATATATATATATATATATATATATATATATATATATATATATATATATATATATATATATATATATATATATATATATATATGTAAATTATGTTAGTGTATTTTACAAATAGAGTGCTCAATGTTCTTAAAGAACAGAGCAATAATTAATTAGTAAAAAACACTTATCTAACTTTTATCTTCGACTTGGAGTTTCACCATTGCTGGATCATCAGGAAGAGTTCCTGATGATCCAGCAATGGTGAAACTCCAAGTCGAAGATAAAAGTTAGATAAGTGTTTTTTACTAATTAATTATATATATATATATATATATATATATATATATATATATATATATATATATATATATATATATATATATATTATATATATATATATATATATATATATTAGTAGTAGAAAATCACTTAACAAAAATTTTTTCCATTTAACACTGTGTTTCATCAACAAAGATTCATCAGAAATGGATGATCAAATTAATAAAACTTCAATTTATACCAAAATTAAATTACAGGAAGTTGCAAATGTCTTAACTACTGTAAATTTTCACACATTTGTGGAATTTGCTGACGTTATTATAAAAAGAATTCTTTAGAAATGATTACTTATGCTATTTTTTTTAAATGTTTTTTTAAAAAGGGTAGTTAATGTAAATATTATTTGAACTCATTTATTTTTATAGTTTTTTAGGAGAAACTTATTTTCGTGCCTACATTTAGAAATTAATTCCGATCTTTTGTTTAATAAGCATTCTTGATTTGCATGTGTAATTATTTCAAATTTTTCTTGTAGGCATAGTATGCATTTTTTGGAAATATTGTTATATGCAGGCGCTGTTTTAAGGATAGACCAATTCAGTATAAAATCATCAATATTTTTTTCTTTTAATTCCCATATATATTTTGACAGCATGGTGTCTTTTGAATACTTTTTATTCTTGAAAGATTGCTTATGATTGGCAAAACGTTTTTTCCATTCACCCTCTGTTATGCCAATATATTGTTTATCAGGTACATTCTTAGAGGAAACAACACATTTATATACCACATTTTTTGATAAACAACTTCCACTCATTGGACAATTGATTTTTTGTTTACAATTACAATTTTCTGTAGTTTTTTCATTTAGGATTTCTTTTTTGTTTAACAAAGCCTTATTGTGACCTTTTATAACTCTTTCCATATTTTTTGTGCAACTGTAGCTAACTTTAATTGTATTTCGATTAAAAATTTTATGTAGTTTATTAGATCGCGGGAAATGCTTATCAACCAATTTTAAAAACACTTTTCCTATGTTAGTAGAAACATTTTTGCTATATGGGGGGTTGAACCAAATTACATTTCTAGTTCTATTTCGTTTTTTTGTATTCTTTTTTTCAGGGTCAAATTTTAGTTCAAAATTTTCAAAACCACTTCTTTTTAGGGCATCTTCAAATATTCGTTTAGAGGAATTGAATACATTTTCATTTGAGGAGTTTTGATTTAGTCTGTAATTAATTGAAATCGGGATTTGTTTTAGAACTTGGGGTGGATGGTTAGAGTTAATGTTAATATATAATAGTTCATTGTTTGGTTTTTTGAAAGGCTTATATGAATTTTCAGAGAGGTTAAATGTGACATCAAGAAAATTCACAATTTTTAAATTTATGTTTATTTCGATTTGAAAGCCAATATTTTTAAAAATTTTTATAATATCTTTTCTAATTTTGTCGAGCTGTGGACCAGATTTTCTACGCATTACTATTAAACCATCGTCGCGATAAAGGCCTAAATCTTTTATATTGATTATTTTACTTAACAAATCTAAAATATATAGTCCAACAAATTCACAAATTTCTGCTCCGTCATAACTGCTCATTGTTACATCAAAGCAGTCATGTATGTTTTTCTTTTTCCAAGTTTCCTTATTAAAATAAAGTAAGGTTTTTCTACAATGTTTTATTATACGGATTGTGTCATCAGGAATAGCTGTGTGGCTTTTTGCAAATTCAATAGTCTTATCTAAAATATCTGCGGTTATTGAGGGGTAAAAATCATTAATGTCAAATTGAATAAATGTGCAGTCATTTTTATTTTCGATTATGGAGAACCAATTTATAACATCAGTGGTATTTTTCCACTGTTGCAAATTTAATTTATTTCTAAGAATATTATTAATTTTGTCCAATTTAATTTTGCTTATATGTCCAATCTCACTTTTTGAGGGAACCAATAACCTACAAGGAAGTTTGTTTTGAAAATTTGGTTTATGGTCTTTTAGTGTTACGAAGGCTTGGGCAGGGGCAGTTGATTCGATTCTATTATCAAGGTTTATTTTTTTAGCAATACTTTGCGCTTCTAAATTAATTGCCTTTTCCAAATTTTTAGGGGCTTTTTCATAAGAACTAGTAATATTGTCGCGTAAAATGCGTAGAAAATCTGGTCCACAGCTCGACAAAATTAGAAAAGATATTATAAAAATTTTTAAAAATATTGGCTTTCAAATCGAAATAAACATAAATTTAAAAATTGTGAATTTTCTTGATGTCACATTTAACCTCTCTGAAAATTCATATAAGCCTTTCAAAAAACCAAACAATGAAATATTATATATTAACATTAACTCTAACCATCCACCCCAAGTTCTAAAACAAATCCCGATTTCAATTAATAACAGACTAAATCAAAACTCCTCAAATGAAAATTTATTCAATTCCTCTAAATAAATATTTAAAGATGCACTTAAAAAAAGGTTTTGAAAATTTTTGACAAAAAATTGATCCTGAAAAAATGAATGCTAAAAAGCAAAATAGAATTAGATATGTAATTTAGTTCAACCCCCCATATAGCAAAAAAGTTTCCATCAACATAGGAAAAGTGTTTTCAAAATTGGTTGATAAGCATTTCCTCTTCTCTAATAAATTACATAAAATTTTTAATTGAAATACAATTAAAGTTAGCTACAGTTGTAAAAATAATATGGAAAGGGTTATAAAAGGTCACAATAAGGCTTTATTAAACAAAAATGAAATCCTAAATAAAAAAACTACAGAAATATGTAATTGTAAACAAAAAGCAAATGTCCAATGAGTGGAAGTTGTTTATCAAAAAACGTGGTATATAAATGTGTTGTTTCCTCTAAGAATGTACCTGTTAATCGGCATAACAGAGAATGAATGGAATAAACGTTTTGCCAATCATAAGCAATCTTTTAAAATAAAAAGTATTCAAAAGACACCATGCTCTCAAAATATGTATGGGAATTAAAAGATAAAAATATTTATGATTTTATACTGAATAGCTGTATCATTAAAACAGCGCATGCATATAACAATATTTCCAAAAAATGTATACTTACCTACAAGAAAAATTTTAAACAAATACACATGCAAACCAAAAATGTTTATTAAAGAAAAAATCGAAACTGATTTCTAAATGAAGACACGAAAACAAGGTTCTCCTAATAAAACTATAAAAATAAATGAGCTCAAATAATAGTTACATTAACTACCCTTTTTAAAAAAACATTTAAAAAAAATAGCATAAGTAATCATTTCTAAAGAATTCTTTTTATAATAGTGTCAGCAAATTCCACAAATGTGTGAAAATTTACAGTAGTTAAGACATTTGCAACTTCCTGTAATTTAATTTTGGTATAAATTGAAGTTTTATTAATTTGATCATCCATTTCTGATGAATCTTTGTTGATGAAACACAGTGTTAAATGGAAAAAATTTTTGTTAAGTGATTTTCTACTACTAATATAATTGCTCTGTTCTTTTAAGAACATTGAGCACTCTATTGTGTAGAATACTTTTTAAAGTTGTTTAAATATATATATATATATATATATATATATATATATATATATATATATATATATATATATATATATATATATATACATATATATATATATATATATATATATATACATATATATATATATATATATATATATATATATATATATATATATATATATATATATATATATATATATATATATATATATATATATTAACAAGGTTATAACTATTAACTTTTGCGACAAGGTTTTTTTTATATTCAGGCACTCGGAATCATAAATTGTAATGCTAGTAGAAACTACCTCTACAGCTGCATGACAACCAATAGGGTAATTGTGCATTTCAAGCACTCCTTAAATTTGCTAAAAAACAAGATTTATATAAAATCGGAATTATTAAAAACCATACTCTAATCCTGATCCTGATAAGAGTTATTTTATTAAAAGCTGTTTTTTAACCATAACTTTAATTATTTAGGCTTAGGTTGAGCTTTAGGTTTGGGTATAGTTTTCAATAAAACTTGTTTTGTTGATGAAATATAAGAGATGAGGAGTTGTTCCCGGGAATTTGTACCCGGGAATTCCCGGGAAAAATAAAAAATCGAATTTCCGAAATCCCGGGATTTTTTTTTTTCGGTACCCATGGATCAATAACTTTGATAAGATGAAAACACGGCCCCCACAAGGAGAGGGGGGGTATGGCGGACCGCGGCCCGGTGGTAGTAACCGGAAAAATACTAAATCCGAGTAAAATATTATTGTTTTAAATTAAAAATAAATGTGAAAAGAAAAGAAAAACTTTTGAACCAAAAACATTGTCTAAAATTAAAAACTAGAAAACAACCAGACATTTCAACAATTCAGGTAAGAGCAATTCCACGACCATCACAGCGTGACAACCGCCTTTTTTTTGTCTTAAGCCTTTAATATTTTAACATTAAAATAGCTATAAAAAGAATTTGTTTTGCTATTTAGTATGCTCATAATAGGTGCTACAAAAAACAAAAATTTGGGTAGATATATTAGCCTCTCATTCATGCAAGAAAATATGAAACGTCACAGCGTGACCAAAACATTCTCATTGTTTTTTAGTTTTTAGATCTTCACAGCGATTCAGCTAATATAGATGAACTGAATTATTAACTTGGCATTAAACAAAAAGTTTAGACATTACTCTTACAAGTTTTATAACTAAATTACATTTTTTTAAATTAAATTTCAAACAGGCGCAGCTTTAATTAAGTAATGGTAAACGTCATAGCGCGATCAGGCCCATTTGGGTAATTATAAACCAGATTAATGGGCTGTTTTTAATAAATTTAAAACTTAGTAGATAGGTATTAGACAAATATACAATTACATCTTCATAAAAATAGTTCTTACATAGTAATCTTCAGAACACGCCCATACTATATCAGTGTATAAATAGCGTCCATATTATATTGCTGTCATATATACAACGTTTTAAAGTTTTTCGGTGATTTTATCTGAAGACGTAAGTTGTTTCACTAAATACGTGGCACTTGAATAAGGTGGTATTTCTATTTTCCCAATATTGTTTTGAATTAGGTGCACTGCAAATATTCCTGGTTTTGCTAGTGCTTTTGTAAATAACTCATCAATTTTAAATTTTTTTATTGTACTTATAATATCTTCCATAGAAACAAAATAGACATTGAAATTAGTCTCATTTTAAACAGCTTCATTAAAAGTTAAACACAGTAAGCTTCTTGTGCCAATGTGCTGACTGCACTTCATCTTGCCACAAAGTTGAAAAATTTTCAGCAAAATCTACTTGAAGAACGGCTATGTCTGGATTACTTTGAAGTTAGACCTTATGATCACGATATGTCTTTGATTGTTTGTTTATTAAAATAATGCCAAAGAAATGAAGGTAAAGATTTTGAAAAGGTGCTGTAAAGATCATCAACTCTTCCCTTTTTTTCAATTTTTTTATTGTATTCTTTTCCATTACCATCTGCAACTTTTTCCCATTGGTACGATGTAATGCATTTATTCTTTTCAATTTCATTCAAAACATATAGGTTATGAAACTTTACAGCATCTTTGCTTGTTGTACACATATTATTATAACAAATGTCTTTTTCACTATCACATACAATGCTAAGAGGAAATTCATGTGAATACAATGGAAAATTTGTTTTCACTGTTTCTTTCTTGTTCTTTAATCTCACCAAAATGGTGTCTCTTTTACCAGGTGCTTGACGAGATATATCATCACGCTGGTAAAAATTAAGAACCAATTTTTTCTGGGCTATGGATTTCATTCATTTTTGTTAAAATTTTTGTACAACTTTAGTCCTCTTTCTAGCTGATATTGGTAGAGCTGACTCGGCTCTCTTAACAGCTTTTCTAAGAGTGCTCGCAGATTTGGAACGGGGTGATACAACAGCTACAGATTTTAATTCTGCTATTTTTTGTCTGCTCTTTCTCTTTCGTTACCTTTCTTTTTCTCACTGAGCCTCCAATTTAGCAAGTCTTCTTTCTTTTTTCCTTTTTGATTCTTCTTCTTTAACTACTTTTATGCAAAAATTTTTTAACTGTCTTTCACGATATTTCTTTTGACGTTCATTAGTAAGAGGCATAATATACCCTTGAAAGATTAGAAAAAAGCAACATAGTAGTTATGGAGATGCACGTACGTACAAAAAAAGCAACATAGTAGTTATGGAGATGCACGTACTACATCTAGGGCTCAATGGAGTTATAACAATCTCTTAGAAAGGCTCTCTGTATCCCATAGGAGAGCCTCAAGGATAGCTGAGCATTTATCCTCCAAATGTTGCCTATGCAAAACATTTTTCTTAATTTTTTTTATTACAAAATAATAAATATTTACAAAAGTTTTTACTATCTCTGCATAATAAATACGCATGTTTACAATAAGTTTACAAATCGTTCAGCTTTATATATTTTTCCATTTATAAATATTTTTATGATACACTTTTATATTATAAGAAAGCAAAAGAAAAAAACAAGCTTATTTACATTAGATTTACTTCGATCTATTCTAAAATATTCTTTAGTCGTGTTTTTATATATATACATTTTTTAATTTTTGTTTGTTTTTTGTGTTTTTATTTTTTTTTTGTGTTTTTTAATTTTTAATTTTTTTTTTATTTTTAATTTTATATTTTTTTCTGTTTTTTTTTTTTTTTTTAATTTTTGAGCCTTTGTGCGGAAAGAAATCGAGAATATGGAAAAAGGTTGATAATGAAGTTGGTAAAGATTAATAAAGTATATTTAGTAAAGAAAGATTTTATTAATTAATACTAAAAAATACAGGACTTTTACACAAATCATCACGTTACGAAATCTACAGAAAGAAATGCAAATAATAAAATATATATCATAAACTAAAGGCTGGCAGTGATTGTCTAATTATATATAACAATATTTTTGTTGTAAAAAAATATATGTTTAAAGGACACGGGAACACTCAACTAAACATTTAGTTCTTTCTACGAGCCAGTGTATTAGTTTAGCTCATATTTTTAGTTTCAGGTTCCCGTTCTCTATTTGACAAAAAACGTTTTTAATACAAAAAAGTTGACAGAAAATGTCCGTGGTATTTCTACGGACATGATAATTATATTTTAAAGTAATAATATTCCTGATGTTTCTGGTAATTATCCTGATCACTGCCGTTGGGTCAATACTTGAATTGTTAAACATATGGTGGCATCTGCTGTTCCATATTTCACTCATAATGGTTTGAGTGACTGTCAACAGCAGCTGCGAGATAGGGTTTTTCTCCGATAAATTCGCAGTTTTTCGAGAATACGGAATTTATTGGAGAAAAGTTGTTTTGGGATGTCAAGGAGTTATATACATGTTTAAAGTATTCCCATATTGTAACAGAGAGAGGACAGTAAGCAAAGATATGTAGATTGTCCTCAATTTTTCCGCAAGTTTTACATTTGTTGTTTTTAACGATCTGTTGCCTTGTGCTTTTGGCAAGCAAGGCAGCAGAAGGTAAGCTGTTATGGAGAAATC
Organism: Hydra vulgaris; assembly: GCF_038396675.1. Classification (NCBI taxonomy): domain Eukaryota; kingdom Metazoa; phylum Cnidaria; class Hydrozoa; order Anthoathecata; family Hydridae; genus Hydra; species Hydra vulgaris. The sequence goes on along the minus strand of NC_088924.1, from coordinate 13,842,522 downwards.
GAAAGAGGATGTTTTGCGTCGGTCCGTATGCGTGGGAGGTAAAATTTCTTTTCCAAATTTGGGTCCACGGCATTGTTGTTTTTGTTGAACTGTTCCAGAAAAGTTCTGCTGGCACGACTGTCTTTTTGTTTTTTGCCACTTCTAAGTAAAAATTTTTTGTTGATTTTAGGGGGATGTTAAAGAGGGACCCGTATTTATCTAAGATTTCAATTGTAGTTTTGTAGTACTGAGACATTTTGTTGTCCCAGTGTTTTGGAAACGTGTTTTGCCTTAAAAAATTCCAGCTTTCGTTTAGCTTAGTAAATTTAACAAGTGAACTTGCCACCCAATACTTTGAAAAGTATTAAGAATCGTGAGTTTTGTCCTCGTCGCGTTCTTTTATTTGAAAGAACGTTTTGAGGCGGATCGCAAGACTTTGCTCCTTCGGTGATAAAATTCCGAGACCCCCGCTTTTGACGGGTAAGAAAAGTGTCTCTCGTTTGACCGGGTTGAAATTGGTCTTTTGCCACAGATTTTCGAAAATGGCTAGATGCAAACGCTCTATTACCCAATCGGGAGTGGGCAAAACGTTTGCTAGAAACCACACTTTTGATATTGCTAGCGTATTTATCAGATTAGTCTTTCCCTTAAGTGACAAAGTACGCAGTCCCAGAAACTTGAGCTTTTTCTCTATTTTGTTAAGAGCTACTTGCCAGTTGAAATTGGTAGTATTGCTCAGTCTGGTGTAAAAAGTAACACCTAAAATTTTGAAACCGGTGTCATTGTTCCACTCTATGTTGTCCAATTCTGTGAAAATTTCGGGATCAAAACCCTCAAGAGCAAGACCCTTGGTTTTTGAGGCGTTGATCACTGAACCACTTGCTTTTTCGAATAATTTTAGGTTTTCAAAGAAATAGCGGACACATTTTACGTCCTTAGCAATAAAGTTCGAATCGTCTTCATAATCGTTTCAGAGGTTTCCGTGTTCCCAGCAGAGGAAAACCCTCTATTCTGCTATCCGCTCTGATCACCAAAGCCAAAGCTTCAGCAACAAAAACGTTCAGCAAAAGAGAGAGAGGGTCTCCCTGTCTAACTCCCTTTACGTAAGAAAGGAGGTAGACAGGAAGCCGCAATTCAGAACAGTTGCCGAAACTTCTGAATACAAGGTGTTAATGAAAGATACAAAATTTTCTCCGAGATAGAATTTTTGGAGAATCTGCAGCAGAAACGTGCGATCGACTTTGTCAAACGCCTTTTCTTGATCTATTGTCGAAATGAAACTAGGTAGTTTTTTAAATTCTGCGTAATCTATTAGATCACGTACTAGATGTAAATTTTAAAAAATGTTTCTACCTGGAATTCCGCAAGTTTGAGTTGGTTCTATAATTTTCCCCATTACTTTTGCAAGTCTTAGGGCCAGCGCTTTTGTGATTATTTTGTAATCAGCGCCGATTAAAGATATAGGCCTCCAATTTTTGCATTTAGTAAGATTTCCTTGTTTGGGAATAAGTGAAATTATTGATTTTATCATAGAGCGGCTGGTGTTTTTTTCTAAGAAAAGAATTTCGTAAGCAAGTTCTTCAAAATCTTTTTCTAAAACGTGCCAAAAAGTTTTGTAAAATTTAGCTGGAAATCCGTCATAGCCCGGAGATTTTCCGTTTTCAAATTTAAAAAGGGCCTCTTTTAGTTCCGCGCCGGTTAGGCGGGTGTTTAAAAATACGTTTTCATCATCACTCAAACGTTTAGTGATGTTGATAGTGATAGTGATGTTGTTTAGACAAGACACGGTTTTGGCTGTCTTTGCATAAATTTGTTTTGGTGTAAATGTTTTTATAATACGTTGATAGGGAGTTGAGTATTTCGCCAGGTTCACTCGTCAATGTGCCGTCATTCTTGCGAATTTCGGTAATTGACTTGTTCCGCTGTCGAGTTTTTTCCAAATTATACAAAAATTTTGAAGGTTTTTTTCCTTCTTCGATTAGTTTTTGTTTCGTGCGAATAAACGCTCCGGGAAACTGGAGCAAGAAAAGAGCATCGCGTTTTTCTTTGATGTTATCTAAATTCAGGTTAGCGTTTTGTCGCTCCCGTCGGATTTCGTTTTCAATCCTTTTCATTTGTTTTTTGTTTTTCGCACTTTCCTGTACCGATATGTGTTGTAATTCAGCCCTTACAAAAAGTCGTCCCACCATTTTAAAATGGACTTGTAGGACCGTTTTTTTGTTTGCCAATCTTGAATTAAGAGTTCAATTTTTTGCCTATGCACCTCTATTTCCAAAAGAGAACAATTTAATTTCCAGTAACCTGGTCCTCTCCTAAATTTACTAAAATTGACAGTTGTTGACACGAACTCGTGGTCGGAAAAAGGGTTGGTGAGAATTTTGGTGCGTGTTGTTTTTTTGGCGACTTTATCAGGGCAGTAGATTCTGTCGGAAGACCCCGAGTTTAGAAGTACCTTAAGTGTGATATTTAGCGTTGTGTCAAGAGGCAGGCTTTCGACCGTGTTGAAGTCCCCGGCCATCAGGACGGGTAGTCCTGTGTCCTGCGAGAATTCGCCAAGGTCGCCAAAAAAATGGCGCCTTTCTCTTGGCACATTGGGTGCGTAAATATTCCCCACCTGCATTTCGTGTTCGTCAATTTTTATCATGGCGTTTAATATTCTACCGTTAGCGTCCCTTTTTAGTTCGGTTAACGAAATGTTGGATTTAGAGAGAATCGCCACCCCGAAACAACTGTGGCTCGGACCAGAGTTCCAAAAAGGAAAATAAAAGTCTGATTCGAGAACAAAGCTAAAAAAAGAGAACTGAAACGAAAAAAATAAGAAGAAATAAAAATCTTACGATTTCTTTTCCGCACATAGTTGGCTTTCATAATCTTCATCGATTACAAGAGAATCCGTTTCGTCGTCGAAACACGTCCCATCTTTTTGTTTCGAAAACAAAAATTCTTCCAAACACACGGGTTCTTTTTTCTCTGTAGTATTTGTTAGTTTCTTTGGTGTTTTTCTTGTCGTTCGTTTTCTTGTCGGCTGGGTGGTCTTTCGTTTTTGAGTTTTTGAAAGCTGTTCCTTTTCACTAGGCTTTTCTTTATCAATTTCCATGTCGACACTAATGTCAACACTGTCACTGTTAACCTCGGATCTGAGGGTACAATGGTTGGGTTTGATGATTTTGAAGTTGTGGATTCGGGCTGGCCTTGATGTTTATACCTTAGAGTGAGTCCATCAACGTTTTGATATCGAGGTAGAGGGTTTTGGGTAGGATTCTACCAGTTCCTGATAACGATAATCACATTTCCAGTGAAGATATCCTCACCGTGCGCCTTACATTTCTGCAAATAAAAGGAGTCGAAATCCCTTCTTCCTACAGCTAGTGCTTGCCAAGCAGGACGATTGCGCTTTGACAACCATTCTTTAGCGTGCCAATCGGGATATTCTGAACTAGCACGTGGACCTTTCGAACGAACTTCTGTTGAAAGGTTAAAACACAACCTTTGACTTCAATTTCAGTGTCGAGAAAAGATGACAATGAGGAAATGTTAACAACTGCAAATTCGAAAAGTTTGTTGGCGTAGTGCCTCGTCACACCCCAAACATTTCCGAGTAACTTTTTACAAGCCAAGGCAGAAAGAAAATCGTTTATACTACAATTTAAATCACCGTACCGGCACACTAAGACGTTTGAGTTATCGATTTCAGCTTTCGAACCAAATATTCCAAGGTTGCTTCTCGTCAGCACAGATGCATTGCCAGATGACAGAGCGCCAGCATAACTTTTAGCCATATTAAAAATCTTTAATAATAATTGGAAACTAGTATAAAAGGTACGGATTTTTATGAAGCATACCTTATTAACACAAATAGAACTGTTAGTTTTTTGTGTTTTTTCCCATTTGCAAAACATACCTATATTTTAATGTCTTTATAGGAAACGTTAACACAATAATCTGGGTCATTAAAGTTGATAAAAACTCAATTGTGGTTTCAGTTTAGCAGTTTTAAATTTTGTTAAGAAATTGTCACGCCGTGACATAAAACTATTAGTACCCTAATTGTCACAGCGTGACAATAGTGGTAATAACTTTTGATTAAAATAAATGGTTTTCTGAATTCGTCTGGCAATAAGTATGTTTTTATCATAAGTTGCAATGATTAGTGCAGCTAAAAACCTGATTGCAATGAGCAGGACAGTTTTTGAATTTTTAGAAGGTTCAATTGAACTTGGGCGATTAAAAATGAATTATTTTATCGCAAAAACGCCTATTTTTACCTTCTGTTTCAGCCCATATAATTTTTTATGATAGCGGCATCCTATAACAAGCTATATATTTTCTAAAAGAGGAGAAGTAGAGCTTCCTACTGATATATAGTATTATGTATATTAGCTTAGTTTAATTTTTTCATTTTTTGTGAGACGGTCGTAACCTTCTCGTTTTTTTACTTATTCCATATATATTACCGTTTTTTACGCTAATTTCTTTGAGCGATTCCTGAAGCTAAACTCATCTTCGTTATGAAATATAAGTTATTAGTCGTTGACGTTAACAAGTAGCTTAACATTTTTAACATATTTGCACTTAAGAGCGCTATGGTCTTAAAACTATTATGCGAACCGTTGTGTAAACTAATTCCAGCATTTTTCTCATAAATTAGTTTTTTCTTCGTTAATGGATTGGTTAGCATAATTTGATCCATTATCTTTCAGGTTAATCATTTTACATTATTTGAACTTTGTAATTAAATCAATAAACTAAAAAAGGAAAATAATTTATTCTGAAATTATTTGTGTTCAGACTTATATATCATTTGAAAATATTATGATTCTGATGTTCTAAAACTAAACTTTTACTTCCTTAAAAGATAAATTTGTTGTTCATGATTTAAATAATGTCTCGAAAGGAAAATTATTTTTTTAGATTGTCAAGTTATTCAAACACCCTGTGTAACTCAAATTAAAAACATAAATCTGGAGCTCAAAAGAGAAAATTTAAAAATGAGATAAGATCAAAAGAATCTCTTGATAGTCAATCAATAACCAAATTTTTCCGATTTTTATGGAAACGTAGATTCTTCTAATGGTAAAATTGAGGATTGGAGAGAGCATAACTGTAGCATTGATATCTGAGCTGAAGATCATTTTAAAGTAGTTTTAACAGGTGAAAATTCAGACAAAAGAAATGCACATGGATCCATCTGCTTCTGATGGACAAGACACAAGAGATAAGTCTAATGATGATGTGGCAGAAAAAGAATTGAATGCAGATAATACTTCTGATTCTAATGTAATTAAAAACGCTGAAATAACTTTTGATGACCCTGGTATATGACCCAAATTGATTTTAAATGGACAGCGCCAAAGTATAGTAACATCTTACAGCTTTGGGGAAGTTAGGCAGATATATGAAAAATTATCGAAATATCTAAAATGAAGAAAGTTTTATGAATCTTTATTGTTTACAAAAATAAAAAATGAGCGAACACGAGATCATTTTCCAAGAGAGTGGTTAGCATGGAGTTTAACTAAAGAAAAACTTTACTACTTACGATGCCGTCTTTTTTATAATCAAAATAACTACAATTTGAGCAGTTTAGCCTGTGAAGGATTTTTCCCAAAAAAAAACACCATGGAAAAAATTGCGTAATATTTTGCCCAATTATGAAATTAGTGATGAACATCGAAAACAATATTTGGCCTGGAAAGTACTTTTGGAGTCAACAAAAGGAAATGGAATAGACAAACAATAACAGCTCCAAATATAATGTGAGATAAATAAGTTGAAAGTAATCCTGAAACGGGTTATAGATGTCACACTATTTTTATCATCTAGAGGTTTAGCATTTCAAGGAGAGAACACAACAATTGGGGATGTTTATAATGGCAATTTCTTAAGGATCTTAGAATTAACTGAAAATTATGATGAAGTGACACAGCAACATCTCGCCAAAGTAAAACAAAGTCAGTTAGAATCAAAAATTATAAAGGGAAAACCACATTGTTTGTCTTGGTACTCTCAAAATGTTTTCATCAAAAAGTTTTTTAACTTTTCTTTGAACTATTCTTGATCAAAGCAAAGATGCAATCTTTTATGGGTTGATAATTGATGCAACTTTATTTCGTACATCGAACAAAATGTTCTTATTTTAAGGTATGCATCTCAAAATATGGACACTAAGGTATTTGAAGTAAACGAGCGTTTCATAAAGTTTATGAGCTTTGACGGGAAAACAGGAGAAAAAATAACAGAAGAAGTACTTGCGACTCCAGAAAGACACAACATGCCATTTCAAGATTGTCGTTTACAAGGTTATGAAAACGTTCAAATATGTGTGGTAAAACAAATGGTGTTAAGGCCCGCATCTTATAAAAAAACCAATCTGCCTTATGTTCTCCATGTGGAGCCAATTCATTAAACCGTCTGCGAGTCAACGCAGCAAAATTAAATTCTGATGTAACAACCTTTTTTGGAAGCATAGAAAGCTTCTATTGCTTGTTCTCTCATAGTCCTGCTCGATGAGATGTGTTAAAAAACACATACCGTTATCGCTTCAAAGTCTTTCAAAAACAAGGTGGAGTGAAAGAATTCAAGCCATTTGATCAACCGTCAAACACCATCCTGGCGTACTCGCTGTGTTAGATGTTTTCCTCCAGGAAAATGTTTTAGAACTAACACCTTCAGCACAAAACATTGCTAAAGGCTTGAAAAAATACTTGACAACTTATAAAGGTCTACTTATGACTAATTTTTGGCACAAAATACTACCAACTATCGACTATAAGATCGTTGTCATACAAAGCAAAAGAATATCCCTTAAGGTTGAAACAGCCCTTATCCAAGATTTAGTGAAGGAGATAACTCACATACGTGACTCGTAGGAAAGTATTGTTCAAGAGGTAAAAGTTGTTGCAGAAGTTATTGAAATACAAGCTTAATTTGCTACAAAAAAAATCCTTTTACTGAACCAGATAAAGATTTCAAAACTTTTATAGTTTACCCAGTGCTGGATTTTATAATTAACATGAATTTCGAATTAACCATTTTAAATTTTTAGATATATGAGGATGTAGACCTAAATTTAAAAGCAGCCAAACTTGTAAATGCATACAAGAAAGATCTGTCAGAAGACTTAATTAGTAAAATAGTTCATCTGAAAAGTATTTACAAAACAGTTTTTGGTATTGAAAGTTCTCCCCTTCGTCTTCTGATTTCAATTTATGACAAACAACTTCAAGGCATTTTTACCAATATCTGTCTGACAGTTAAACTGTTTTGTACAATTCCAGTAACTGTATCATTAACAGAAAGATATTTAGCAACCTGGCAAACAAATTAAAATCATAGCAAAGATGCACAACCTGTCAATATCGCTTAAATCACCTTGCCACATTATACATTGAAAATGATTTAGCAAAACGAGTTGATTTTAGTGATATCGTTGCAAAGTTTACTTTGGAAAAAACCTGAAAATGTCAGTTAAGATAATATTCATAATTTTTGTATTACCAATGCTATTAAATATATTCTTTTTCAAATAAATTTTAAAAACTTTTCTTTAATTTTATCTTATCATTAAGACAGTCTTTAAGTGTCTTTTACTGTCATGAAGATAGTATTTTTATAGATCGCAATTTTTGGATTTTAGTTCTGACGGAATAAACAGGCCAAGTGCATTAAAAATAGCTTATGGTACACTGTCATTATAATTTCTTTTTTAAAATAACATTTTTAAACGATCTGTGGATAAAAAAACTTTTTTTTACAAATACAAATTTAGTACCGGCTAGAAAACTTTCTTGTTTGGTTAAAAGTAATCAGGTCATTTTAATCTTTTTAATTACAGGAATTAATTAATAACTTCCTTATTTTATCTGTCAAAGAAAAATATTTTTCTTCGCAAAAATATTTTTCTTCGCAAATATTTAGAGGGAAAAAAAAATTTTTTGCAAAGAAAAAATATTTTCGAAAGAATATTTAGAGGGAAAAAAAAATTTTTCCCGTAAAAAAAAAAAGACCCGCAGATGGGCCCAGCATAAGGTCCTGTTTTAGAACCTCTGGGCCATGGGTGGATGTAGTTAAAAATTTAGCAAAAATTCTTAAGCCAATTGTTTTAGGTTCTGAAATGATTTGTAAAAGAGAAGTAACATTATTAACAGTTAATGACACATTAAAATTTATTGTTAAAGAACTTGATGCTCAAGATTGCTATTGCAAAGAATCTTAAGAATGCACTGGTAACTATTCACAATTGAAAAGATGTGTCAAAGAAGAAAAAGCGATCTTGTTGGTTTATTAAGGCTTTGAGACAATCCACAGTCTTTAAAAAGTGCACAGCAAAAAATATAACGCTAACATAACGGTTACATAACGCTAAATGAAAAGTTTGGCGTTATGTTTTCCGTTATATTAGTAATTAATCTGTCTAAAGCGTTATGTTGGCCAAAGTTATTTGTATATTTGTATATAAATGTAATGTGTTTGATTAACCGTTATGTTTACCGTTATGTTGGTTGGAAATATGTCATCACCTTATAATATGACATCATAAAAGTATTTGTAAAAAAAGCGCGAGTTGAAAGTATCTTTGAAAATTGTTTAATTGTTGCACGAGGATTTTTTTATAAGAAATAAGATAAGGTTGATTATTTTTAGCAAAATTCAATGATTTATAAATCATTGAAATATATACCATAATGCATTGATATATATATATATATATATATATATATATATATATATATATATATATATATATATATATATATATATATATATATATATATATATATATATTTATATATTTATATATATATATATATATATATATATATATATATATATATATATATATATATATATATATATATATATATATATATATATATATATATATATATATATATATATATATATATATATATATATATATAAATTAGTAAAAGACACTTATCTAACTTTTTTCTTCAACTTTAAGTTTCACCATTGCTGGATCATCAGGAAGAGAATATAAATCCCTAAATAAAATCATATAATATATGATTTATATATAATATATAATAATATATTATATATAAATCATATATTATATAACTTATATAATATTATTATTTAAGTTAATGTACCTTATTGTTATTTTAATTTTATTTTTTAATTTGATTAGTTAATGTGCCTTATTATTACCACAAAATAATATTTATACAAAACAAGGTTTAATATCATTACTTTCATAATTTATATTGTAACTAGAAAAGAAATAACAAAGAAGAAGATCAAATGGTCAAAGCTGTTCTTGTTAAGTACCTTGGCGAACGAAAAATTGTTATTGCTAATAATAGCAGTATTATTGATTTTTTAAATAATGGTATGCATATTTATTTTTAAAAATTTCAGAAATACACATTTAATAATGTTTATAGATTGTTAAGAATAATATAAAATTTTTACGTAATATTTTGCCTAAGTAAAATTTTTGCAAATGTAGGGGAGATGGGGGCGCATTGATCGCCGGGGCAGTATGATCTTTTGGCTTTTACTCGTTCATTTTTGCCTTACTAGAAGTGAGGTTGCAATTTAATTAACCATTATGCTTCCCTAATTGATTATTCGTAATATTTTTTCATAAGGTTATCAGTGTCAAAAAAAATAAAGAAAATATTGTTTTTCGTCATAAAAAGTGATTTTTTTAAATCGTATAATTCAAATATATTTTTATTTAGATGTCTGTATGGGTTAACAACAATTTTATTTTAAATTTGTAAGTGTTAGGTGTATAATATAATATATAATTTTTATTTGGCTGCAATTTATACAGTAGATATTGCTATCAATATGTTACCTATACCTATTGGGGTACATTGATCTTTGACTATGAGGGGGCCCATTGATCGGAGGATCAAAGTGCCCCATAGAAGACGAAGTGCCCCATGTTTTTGTTTATAAGCAATACAGTTAAACGAATGGAATTGTATTTATAATTTAAAAAAAAACTATATATAAACAAACAATAGCTTTTAGCATTTCATTTTTTAAATCTACTTATGTTATAAGCTAGTAATAATAATACTATTATTTTATAATATCAAAAGAATAATATTTAACATAATAATTAAAAAATATTTAACATAATATTATTATGTTAAATATTAGCATTTATTAAAAACATATGTTTTTATTGATATATTTTTTTACAGATCTTAAAATGGTTAGAAATAGAATTAAAAAACAAATAAAGTTGCTATACCAAGTGAAACAATGAAAGTAGCTGTTAATAAAGTTTTAGAATTTACACAACTGAATGTTGTAGCACGTCAGTTTAACATAGATAGAATGACTTTAAAAAGATATTGTCGTAAAAAGAGGCTTAATCCAAATGAAGCTTTCAAGCCTAACTACAACAATAGACAAGTTTTTACAGCAGAAGATGAAAAAAGTTTATCAAGTTATCGTAGAGACAACCAGAGTTGTCTCTACGAACACCTGAAGCAACGAGCTTCGCTCGATCAACAGCTTTTAACAAACACACTGTAAGAGAGTTTTTTCAAAATCTTAAAACGGTAAGAAATCGATATAAATATAATCCTAACTGTATATATAATGTTGATGAAACTGGTTTAACAACCGTTCAAAAGCCAGTAAAGGTTTTAGCTGGTAGAGGAAGCAAACAATTTGGAAGAATCACATCTGCAGAACGAGGAACATTGGTAACTGCATGTTGTGCCTCTAATGCTATTGAAAATTCCATTCCTCCATTATTTATTTTTCCTAGGGTAAAGTTTCATGATTACATGATTAAGGAAGGACCTCCTGGATGTGTGGGATTTGCAAATCCTTCTGGTTGGATGAACTCAGAAATTTTCATAGAATGGATTAAACATTTTGTTAAATATTCAAACTGTTCTCAGGAATCTCCAGTTTTGTTACTTCTCGACAGTCATGAAAGTCATATTTCTGTTAAAGGCTTGGAGCTTGCAATTCAACACGGAATTACAATGATAAGTTTTCCTCCCCATTGCAGCCATAAATTGCAGCCATTAGATAGAACTGTTTTTGGACCATTGAAAAGGTTTTACAATTCTGCATGTTATAATTGGATGGTTTCAAACCCAAGACCAATGACCATTTATGATATTGTTTCAATAGTTCGAGAACCGTATACAAAAGCTTTCTCACCATCTAATATACAGACAGGATTTAGAGTAGCTGGCATTGAGCCATTCAATTCTGAAATTTTCAAAGATGACGAATATTTACCATCATCAGTTACAGATAGAGCTGCTCCAGATACAGTTACTATCACTCCTGTCAACAACATGGAATCTGAAATGATACCAGCACATGTTAATCACATAGAGTCTGAAATAACTATAGTAAATATTGAAACAAGTATTTTAAACAAAGTGTCAACAAGTGTTGCTTCTATAATCTCACCTGAGGTTTTAAAACCTTACCCAAAAGCATCTGCCAGAAAAAAAAATGTTAAAAGTAGGCAGTTAAAAACAAGGATCTTGACTGATACTCCTGTCAGAAATGAAATTCGTTTGTCAAAAGAAAAGAAAATTTTGAAGCAAACCAAAAATCAACAAAAAGTCCCCACAAATGATAAGAAAGAAACTAAGAGTTACTTGCTTAGGAATAAAAAACAATGTAAACCAAAAGCTGCTTCACAACTTGACTTTCACAAATGATGAAATATTCTTAATCAAAATATTGTACTTTTAACAAGTTTTGTAAACTTTAAAGTTGTATTCTTATTTCAGTCTTTATATTTCAGTTCTTATAAATTTCAAGTTGTTGTAAATTTTTAAACGTATATAAAGCGGGTAGCTTATAGCTGCTGTGATTTATACATTTTTTAATTAAAAATTAGACTAGTGGGTTTAACTGCTATATTTAAAAAATAATTAAAAAATTTAGATGTATTATATGTTATACATATAATACATCTAAATTTTTTTATTTCTATATTACCCTTTGACTAAATTATTTACAAGATTTAGTTATAGAAGTGTTAAACGTTTAGATAATATTACGCATATAAGATCAATGTGCCCCAAGTCGGAGATCATAGTACCCCATAGTTTGGGGTACATTGATCTTTTGAGAGGGTTGTTTAAAAGTTAAAATTATTCATGTTTATCATTTTTTTAAATCAAAATATTTATATATTCCAAAAGCCAGATAGTTCTACATGTGTTTCGTAGTTAATAAGTTTTTACATCTCTTTCAGGTTCTGCGCAATTTTCAAAACACTGCTACGGCGATTAATGCGCCCCCATCTCCCCTATATGCATGCTATTTAATATTTTCATTTTAATTCTTAATCAAGTTTACATAGAGTAACTTTAAAAGCAGACTGCAAAACATTTCAATATAATATATAAAATATATCTTTATTTATACACATATAATATCTTTATTTATACACATATATATATTTTTTTAAAATATAAAGATATAAAATATATCTTTATTTATACACATATATATATTTTTTATTTTATTATGTTTTATTTTAAGTTGCTGCTTTTAAGTGGGGTTGTCAAATTCTGGTGTCAAAGTTACCCCACATTACCTTTTTAATTTTTTAAACTCTTTTTAAATAAATTTGAAATATGCTTAGAGCCTACAAAAGAGACAGATCTGAAGAAAAATTATGTTTTGTTTTTATTTTAGTTTCAAAGAAGTTTGCTAGTACTAGTGGGAACATTTGTGGAATCACATGGAATGGATGTAACGTCGATGAAGATACTTTTCTTGCCATTCTAAATAAGCAAAATCTGGAAGTTGAGGCCTTGTCTTTGCCAGTGTCTAAACTTTATTCAAGCTCTTTCTGCCAAATGTCATCATGCTCACCAGCAGAATATTGTTCAAAGCATTCATCCAATCCTCCACTATTGACTTATGATGAGACACCTACTTCACACCAACAATCTAGTGACCAATCAAATTTAGAGAGCGCAGCCGATGTATCTGAACCAGTATTTATTCAAGAAGCTTTAGCTCAAAAACATGCGTTTTCAGTCAACTATCTTATACATTTCCAGTCAACTATCTTATACTGCTCAAGTGGCTTTCGCCTCTAATCCACTAACAAATGCAATCCAAAAAGTAAGGTTAAATTGTTGTATTTGTGATTTTAAAACATATAGAGCTTATATAATGATATCTCATCTTAAATTACATGGTCAGGCAGGTTCATTAGTATGCGATAATTGTTTTACTAAATTTAAAAGTGTTAGAGGTTTTCAACTTAATTATAAAAACTGTCTCATTCCAATTACTATGATTGAAGATGTTGAAGAAATTGATGACACTGTTGAAGAAATTGATGACACTGTTGAAGAAATTGACATTGAGATTCCAACAGAGAATAGAAAGCTTGGTGCATTAGCTCTACACCTGAGAGGAAAATATTGATGTTCTGAAAATGTAGTCAATATTATTTTTTCAAATTTATAAGATATTTTAACTGATAACACACCAAAAGAAGAGCTATCTACAATTTGCCAGCAATTATCAGCAGAATATTTAAGAAAGCAGTACTTTAAAAATGCTTTCAATGTACCAAAAGTTGAATCTATTTCTGAAAATGGCTTACAGGGATGCTATATTTCATTTAAAGAAATACTTAAGTTTATTTTGATATCCCCTGAATATGATAAGTGTTTAGAAAATTCTTCTGAAATATTGATTTCATTGTTTTCAGATGATTTAGGTATTACCAATCCAATAGGTAAATCAAGAGGAAACCATAAGTTGTGGGTTTTGTATTTTCAGTTGTTAAATGTAGCTGATTATAGCCTCAGTAAAACTTTTTCAATATTTCCCTTATCAATAACTGGTTCTAAATCAGTTAAAAATAAAATCTTCATGAAATCACTTGTACTTGATTTAGTTCAATCTCTAAATGAGCTATCTTTATTTGATTCCTCAACTCTAACCGATACTAAAGGTAAGCGATTCACAGTTAAATTGAAGAACTTCATTGGTGATTCGTTAGCATGTAATGCAATTGCTGGTTTTAAGGAAGGCTTTAACAGGAAGGTTCTTAGGTGTTGTCGAGTTTGTAATTCTACTCGTTCAGATATGCTTATTCACAATAGACATTCTCAGTGTATTGTTCGTGATATAGAAGAACATAAGATAAGAGTCCAAGAACTTGATAATCCACTTCTACCTCCCAAACAACGTCAAAAATGGTCAAAATTGTATGGTGTTCATTCTGCAATCATTTTATCAGAAATTAGAAATTTTGATGTCACAAAACAAGTGCTTTTTGATCCCATGCATGATTTGTTAGAAGGTGCAATACCTTTACAGATAGAACTTTACTTAAATAACGCTGTTTTTCAAGGTTTATTTACACTAGATAGCTTAAATGACTTTGTAAAGTGCTTTCAGTATCCACTGGACAGTGAAAAACCACCTGTAATAGTCGATTTAGTTATTAAGGGCAAATTTGGAAGTGCTCAGGTGCTGTCTTTTTGCCGTGTTTTGCCTGTTTTTTTGAGAACCACTGTGGTTGATCTTCATTTTTCATGCCTAATTAAACTTCTTCATATACTTCAATTATGTCTTTCTCCAATTACAACTGATTATTTATTTTGCTCAGAGGAAAAAATAGCTGCTTATCATACACTTTTTATGGAAATCCAGAAAAATTTATACCTAAGCTTCATTTTCTCATACATTATCCACATCAATCCAGACAATTTGGTCCTCTACGATACCACATGTGCATGGGATTTTAGAGAAAACACCAAGTAATTAAAAATATCAGACATTTTAATTTTAAAAATATGCAATATACAGCCCTAAAGGGAATGATTTTAAACACTGTATCATCTTTTTACAGTTCTACTGGTGAGTTGAATAATGGAGTTCTCTGTGAATTAGATCAAGTAACTTTTAGGAAAAATGTAATATCTCGTATTCAGGTTAATGGTATTAAATATTGTCTTGGGTCATGTTTGTGGTTTAATAGTGGTTTACAATTTCTTGTTTATATAATTAAGGAGATACAAGTCATAGGTGACAAAAAGTTTCTTATTACAACACAGCTCCAGTCTGTTGCATATGATGAGATAAGAGGATTTTTTAGTGGTATTGAAGATATTATTATTCCTTTAACACCTATTTCAACAGAAAATATTCCTTTTCCTTGGCCTGCATTTTACTTTAAAGAGGCTGGTAACATCTATATTGTACCCCCAGCACTTCCATATATTACTTGTAATTAAATAGCTAAATACAGTTAGGAGTCATTCATAAAGTACATATGCACCTGTTTACTGCAAGAATAATATTGTCACAAATTTTTTTAGACTGAGTTTGTAAATGTTATTTTGCTTAATTTTATATATATATATATATATATATATATATATATATATATATATATATATATATATATATATATATATATATATATACATATATATATATATATATATATATATATATATATATATATATATATATATATATATATATATATATATATATATATATTGTTATATTGTTATATATGTTTGTATAGCTTTTTTCTAAATTTTTTTATTATAAAAATAAATTTGCATTTTTTTATTTGAAGATTTTACCGTGTCAGGTTTAATAACGACTTTCTCCTAATATTATGGTATTAATATCTACTTGCATATTGATTTAGATTGATAAAATTCCTTTTATTGGTGACGTTAGACAACAACTCATTAATTGCTTTCCTCCACACATTAAACAATTTGTTAGCAGCAACTCTGTAGTAGAAGATAAGATTGTGGCCAGAGAATTAATGGCTTGTCTGTTATCATTCTGCTTCTCCCATATCCCAACTCATGCTATCATTGAAAATAGAATTCTTCTGCGCAAAATATTTTTTTCAAAGTTAAAGTCGACTTGTCTTGGCTTATATCCTTGTTATGGTCAACGATGGGTAAGTGAAATATTACGTTTAATAATGTATTTGTTAGTCCAATTAGTTCATACTAAAAGTGATAGTATTAATTTTGCATTTAAAGATTTTATTCTTTTTAAGTTCATGTACTTTTTTCATTATGTATTATTAATAAGTAAATTTTAAAAGTTAATATTTTTTAAAGTTTTATCTGACAATTTATGCATTAATGTTTGTTTAGCAAACAGCCTCATGAATTTGCTATTACTTTTTTTTTTATAAACTATAAGATTATATTTTGGTTATGTTAGGATCTGATGTTTAAAAAGTTGCCAAACAATTTTCGACAACGACAGTATACCAAGTGTCACAGCTTAAAGGTGAAAAGGCTTTCACAGGTTTCTGTTTCAAATAACAATAGGAAACTTAAACCTGTTGTGACTGAATTGGTAGCTAATCAAGAACAGCTATTAAACGATGTTGAAGTAAGAAAAATATAATTTATGTATTTAACCAATATTTGTATTATTTAGATATTCTTGTAAATAGTTTTTCTCTTAATTTATTCCGGTTTTTATTAGAGTAGTTTTTATAGCTCTTGTATGTTTAAAATCGACGAGTACTTTTTATTTTAGAATGAATTAAAAAAAAAAAACCTTCACAGCCAACCTTGTCCATTTTAAATAGACAACTATTTAATAATGAGACATTCAGTGTGATGCCAAAGAGAATTGGTTTTGCTCCTACACTAATGCTGGAGGAAGCAATTCGTTTTTATGCTGATTTCAAGGATGCTACAGTCAAGATACAAGCAATGTTGTTTTGGATTTCTCCAGAGTCTGGTAACCACACTGCTAATTTGTTAAAGCTCCAGCAGAAACTTATTTCCAAGAAGACATGTGATAAATTGTTTATGAAAGTGGATGTAAGTTTATAACCTGAATATTAGAATTTATTTTGAATTAAACAACATGCATGTCTATGTTTCCATGAAATAACTTTTCTTCTGTCTCTTTTTTTTTTTGTAACAGTATAATTCTTTCATAAAAATGATATTAAACTGGAATGTATGTGAAAAACTGGAATGTGTACTTTAAAAATTTTCACAATATTTTTTTGCAATATTATTTTACTATTATACTATTATATATATTTTTTAGTGTGAGTCTATTGGAGAATACATAAGAGTGCCAAGTTCTTATGGTCCCCAAGTGATTTTTAATCACAAGGAGTATGGCATAAGGAGTCAACACGGTCTTGAGATGGACACTCAGCCATTAGTCAGCACCAGTGAGATGGTGGTGATTTTAGTTATTGTGTATTATTTATTGGACTTATCATATCCATCTTGTTTTGGGCAGTTGCTTGGTTTTTTTCAAGAGATATGTGGATTTGAACAATTTATTTTCATATCAAAAAAGTGCAATGCACTGTTGAACTCTTTTCGAAGTAATGTAAAGTTTGTTTGAAATATATATACATGATCCTAAACTACATGATACTATATATAATAGGTGTATGCATATGAAACCGCTGTTTTTTCTTTGAATTAGAACGTTTGTTTTGGAGATGTTTTATTTATATTTCTTTGAATGTAATTTCCATTATTTTCTACTACTTTTTGCCAATTTTTTGGTAACTTATGAATTCCATCCCAATAGAATTTCTCAGGTTTAGAAGCTATCCAATCATCGAGCCATTTTTTGACCTCTTCATAATTCGAGAAGTGCTGATCTGCCAAGCCATGTGACATTGATCGGAATAAATAGTAATCTGATGGAGCAAGGTCTGGTGAATACGGCGGGTGGCATAAGACTTCCCATCCGATAGTTTTCAACGCTGTTTGAACAACTTTACAAACATGAGGACGAGCATTGTCATGTTGAAGAATTATTTTATCGTGTCTCTCAGCATATTCGGGTCGTTTTTCTTCTAATGCTTTTCTTAAACGGAATAATTGGAGTCTGTAAAGTGGCCCATCAATTGTTTCTTTAGGTTTTAGCAACTCATAGTATACCACACCAATCTGATCCCACCAAATAGACAGCAAAGCCTTATCTCCATGAATATTCCTCTTTGGTGTTGATTTTACAGGTGCGCCTGGGTCAACATAATGTGTTGTGCGGACTGGATTGTCAAAATAAATCCATTTTTCATCTCCAGTCACTATTCGATGCAAAAAAATTTCCTTTCTTATTTTACCGAGAGCTTGTAAACGTCTTGAAATTGTTGCCTGATCAACATTCAACTCTTCTGCTAATTGTTCTTGGGATTGAGCATCGTCTTCGTCCAATAAACTTTGCAATTCTGAATCTTCAAATTTTTTTGGAGGTTTACCACGTTCCTTGTTGTCAAGATCGAAATCGCCACTTTTAAATCTTCTAAACCAATCTCTGCAAGTTGTTTCAGATAAAGCATGGTCAGAATAAGCTTCTACAAGCAAACGATGACTTTCTGCAGCAGTTTTCTTTAAAATAAAATAGTGAAGTAATACTTCCCGCAAATGCATATTTGAAGGCACAAAGTTGTTCATTTTGAAAGATGTATAAAATTATCTAGATATGAATAAAATCAAATTAAAAACTATGATATTTAAAGCAAATAGAACGTAGTTTCACACACATAATCATCCATACATTAATTTTGTCTTAAAAAGAAAATTAACTTGTCTTATTTTAAACAGCGGTTTCATATGCATACACCTATTAGAATAATTTATAATGATTACAAACTAATACTAATAAAAGTATTTGCAAAGCATTTGACCTGCCATTGGACATTAATTACATTTTATCTTTATAAAGAAAAAAAAATCTTACATAACATTCAAAATGTTTGGATATATAAAGAAATATTCACTCTGTTAAATGTTCAATATCAAGCAGAGTAAATATTTCCGTAGGAACCAGCATTTTGGAGTTTCTTAGAATGAAAAACACTTTTTTCCTCATAAGTATAAAACGCAGTTAATGTCCTTTTCCATAGCAAACTGTTTTATAAAAAAATTGTAACTAGTTGTGCTACAACTAACAATATATATATATATATATATATATATATATATATATATATATATATATATATATATATATATATATATATATATATATATATATATATAAATATATATATATATATATATACAGTGGTGTGAAAAATATTAAGACCACCAAGAAAAAAAGCTTTTTTTTTAGTTTATACCACTTTTTAGATTCTAAAAAAGTTGCAGCACTACTTTATTTTATTATAAACGTGCTGTGGGTGTGGCTGAGTATTGAAATTATTAATTTTAATTTTAATTTATTAACTTTTATTGTAGAGTTATGTGTTTTAGTAAACATTTGGTATATTTTGCCTTGTGAAATGTAAGTTGCAGACAAGTGAATATGTATGGTTCAAACGAACTATAAGTGATTTTTGTTAGATTATTGCTGTTGTTAGTGATACAGTTTAATATTTTTCTGATTTTAAATATGTGATTTTGATTATTTAAGCATTTTTTTTTGTCAGATTATATTATATTTTCAAAATATGGGTAAAGTTGCTGACCCTAGTCCCAGAAAGCGAGGCAAAGTTGAAGCATTATTAAAGTTGGAAACATTTTCACAACGGGAAATTGCCAAGAGATGTGGACTAAGTAAAACAGCAGTTTTTACCATCAAGAAACGATTGGACTTTGGTTTTACATCCTCTCCAAGACGTTCCACTTCAGGACGAAAACCAGTCATGACGCCACGTGCAAGAAGGGTTCTGCTTGCAAACGTTCGAAAAAACAGAAGAATGACCAGCAAGCAGCTCCAGGGTGTGCTGCAGGAGCACCAGATCAATGTCTCAACAAGTTGTGTTCGGAGATGGCTGATACAAGATGGATTTGTAGCACGTCGACCGCGCAAAAAACCGCTCTTGACCAATGCTCAACAAATGCGACGGCTGCAATGGGCCATGGATCACAAAGATTGGACCACAGAACAATGGAGAAAGGTATTTTACCCTTTACCATTTTTTATATAAGAGCTTACAATCATGTACTTTAAGTTGAAGCAAAATGTAACATATTTTTTCATATAATAATGATGTTTAATATCATTACCCACTAGTGCAATTGTTTTATGTATCGAACATTGTAGCAATGGCTATGTTTATTGCATGAATTCAAAATGAATTGAACATGTAACCAGTGATTACAGGATGTTAATCTAATGTAAGCTCAAGGCTTTTACAGTGTGTTTGTATTTTTAGGTTTGCTTTAGTGACGAGTCTATGTTCGAGATACTCGATGATAAATGTCAGTACGTGCGCCGTCGTTCTGGGGAAGAATTTCATCCGCAATGTCTGGTAAAGACCGTCAAGCATCCTACCTCAGTAATGATATGGTCAATGATAAGTTCCCATGGTGTAGGAGCCCTTAGAATTGTTGAAGGCAGAATGAATCAACATCAATACATCAACATATTAGAGAAAAGCCTTCTACCTCAACTTCCAATTCATTTTCCTGATGGTGATTTCATCTTCCAACAAGACGGTGCACCGTGTCATCGGGCACTCTCTGTTACAAACTTTTTGAATCGTAATAATGTTCCTATCCTACCATGGACTGGTAATTCACCTGATATGAACCCGATAGAAAACTTGTGGATGATAGTCAAAAAGAGAATTGCCGACAGAAAACCAACAACAAAAGTCGCATTGATTGAGGCGCTCATAGAGGTTTGGACACATGATCCAGAAATACAAGACATGTGTCCAAGACTGATTGATGGAATGCCTAAGAGGGTTGAAAAACTTATTGCAGCTAGAGGAGCATCCACAAAATACTGAACTATGCCCATTTTATGACATTGTGTGCGTGTCTTTAAAGGAAATATTCAAAAAATTTACTTTTTCAACAATGGTCTTAATAATTTTCACACCACTGTATATATATATATATATATATATATATATATTTATATATATATATATATATATATATATATGTATATATATATATATATATATATATATATATATATATATATATATATATATATATATATATATATATATATATATATATATATATATATATATATATATATATATATATATATATGTAAATTATGTTAGTGTATTTTACAAATAGAGTGCTCAATGTTCTTAAAGAACAGAGCAATAATAAATTAGTAAAAAAAAAGAGAGAGTTTTGTTTTTAGTGAATTGCATGGTCATTATAGAAGAAAAAAAGCATATTTTAAGAATACTGAAATTTCCTTAAACATAACGGATAACATAACGGGTAATTACCCGTTATCTCAGGTTTGCAAACATAACGGATAACATAACGCCAGTTTTCGTGTTTTATAACGGGTAATTACCGTTATGTTCAATGTATAATTCGTATGAAAATAACATAACGGCAGTTACTGTTATGTTATTTTCATACGAATTATACATTGAACATAACGGTAATTACCCGTTATAAAACACGAAAACTGGCGTTATGTTTTTAAAAATTATAACGGGTAATTTTTTTACTGTGTGATATGTATAAAGCGATCGTTAAATTCGGAACGAAGAGCTCAAAAAAAAAATAATAATAATAATTAAACTTAATAATAAAGTATAAAATATATAATACTTAAACTTAATAATAAACGAAATAAAAATGAATCATTATTTCAAATAAATAAGCGAACGTATACGTTAATCGACGACATCAACTTCTGCACAGTGTCTTTGGCAATTTTTTTTCCAACTAATGTCCACTCTCTAATCATATCTTTGGCTTTACTCATTGTTTTGCCACTCATACGCAAATATCCTTTGCCATTTCCCCAAAATTTCTCAATGGGATGGAACTGTGGTCAGTTTAGTGGATTCAAGCTTTTTGGTATGAATTTAAAGTCTCTCGAATTATACCGCTCTACGAACTTCTTAGAATAATGACAAGAAGCAAGATTGGGCCAGAACTAACAGGGAACATTGTGACTCCAATAAAATGGCAAAAGTCTAGCTTACAAGTCTAGCATTCCATGATGTAAAAATCCGAGTTTAATGTTGACGGTGCACAGTGGGGCAGAAATGCTTCAAAACTGGACATTTGACGAAAATGAAAAAAAACGTAATGAAACATTTTTTGGTGGTGATGTATAATAGAGTCTCAGGTCCATCTTATCCACTTGTTTTTTTAGGGTAGGACTGACCTTTAAACTTGTAAAACCCATAATCTAGCTCAATTCTTGTGTTTAAAAAACAACTCGCTTGCGCGAGTTATTAGTACTACTTTGTTTTTAAAGTGTTAAAGCTGAAGTTTGTTAAAAGTTCCAATTTTTTTTTAAGGGATTTTTTAATTTTAGTTTTGCCGCTAACTTTTGGTAATAAAAAATAATTTTAAAGTGCTTAAAGTATACATTAGTGGGTCTTTAAAAAAAGTGCATTTAAAAAATATATATATTTTTTAAATGCGCTCTTTGTTTATGTCCTCACTAAGATAGTTTCAGATTTTTTTTCTTTATGAAATAGCTGATGATAACAGATTGTAAAACTTTTTTGTTGATGTTGCACTTATTGAGCCCTATTGTATGGATTAGTCGAGATTGTCAATTATATCAGTAGAAACCAGGTAACGAAACCAGATCTTGAACTAATGACGTTCTTTTTTTTTGTTAGATTTGTTTTGAGCAAGTTTAAGGTAAATAAAACTTATCGAGTTTTTGAGAAACTCTTTTTGAGTGACTTTTTACATTAAATTTCAATTACTTTAATTTATTTTCGTGAATCGATTGATTTTGTTTTGAGCAAATTTAAGGTAAATAAAACTTATCGAGTTTTTGAGAAACTCTTTTTGAGTGACTTTTTACATTAAATTTCAATTACTTTAATTTATTTTCGTGAATCGATTGGAATACATTTTAATATTATTTATTCGTGCAAGCTTTTGATTTTTTCTTTTTTATATTTTCACCGGTTTTTGAAAAAAACTTTACTTGAATTACTCGAAAATACATTTAAAACATCTGACAATTGTAAAGAAATGTTTAAAAAACTATGGAGTAACTTTTCCTGTCTAAAAGGTGCCTTTAAAATAATTATTTAACTTATTAAATCTAAAACAAACAAAAAATTATTTTTGTCTAGTTTTAAAGCTATTCACATCGCCCCATTGTGCGATGTGACGAAAGCTCGAGAACTCAAACGGCAGCTGCATATTGCTTGCCACAAAAAAAGTTTCTAACCAAATATATCCAATGTTTTATACTTGAACTTGTTGCTAACACGTCCAAGAACAATTGGAGTGTAAAGTTTTGGACTTGGGAGCTATTTGAAGTCACATTTGGTGTACGTTTCGTCATCCAAAGTTATGCATCATTAAATTTTGTAAGTATTCGTCATAAAATTTTCGAGCTCGAATTTTAGCAGTCAGTGATTGCTTATCTGATCGGTTCGGATATTTAATAGCTTGATAAGACTTGAAATTTCTTTACTTTCCTGATGAAAAACTCAAAAACTTTATACCTTTTGGCTCGTTCTCTGTTCGTTAAGCAGGGATTTAGCGTGAATGATCGTCAAATACTAATTGCTGCTTTCTTATCCTTAAAGCCACTCTTTTTTTCAAGATCCTTTTGCTTCTTCGATAGATAGAGAGTACATGTATTGTTTTATGATGATATAGTAGATTATTTAGTGTTAGATAGTGATAACAGTAGTTTTGCTAGATTTAGATGCTTTTGCGATTGAAATTAACGATGCAGAAGGATTTTGTAGATAGTTGTGCAGAATTTTATTCGTTTTTCTAACTGTTTTGATACATTTTAATTAAGAGAAATATTTTAACTTGTTTGTTGAGTTTTTTTAATTATTAGTATCATTACTTAAATCATTTATGCGTCAAGAATTTAATTTGTTTGAAGCAACTAACAAAAGATCACATAATTGAACCTGTCATTTCGAAAAGGACATAAGTCCAAAACTTTTAACAGTTAGTTTATAAGTTTGAATTAAAAACTTTTGTATGATTCATGTTTTTTTTATAAAAAATAAAAAATACGTAAGTTATATACGTTCTTTATTTATTTACTTCTATGTTTAATTTCTTTAACAACCTAGACATTATTTTAATAAAAATCATATTTTTGTTGATTTTGAAAAGTTTTAGTAAATGGACTTGTACCTTTTTCGAAATGACAGGTTCAATTCAGATATGATTTATAATGCATTTTTAACTATTCAACCATCCAGTGTTGAAGCTGCAAGAGCTTTTAGTTCAACAGATTTATTTTTTACAAAGTTTAGAACTAGGTTGTCAGAAAGTCATTTGGATGCACTGGTTATTCTAAAAGTACACTTTAAATCACAAAAACAGTTTTAAGAATAAAGTGAAAAAAAATGTGTTTTTTGTATTTTATTTAAATGCACGTTCCCGGGAACACTATGAATAATTCCCGCTATTCTGGGATAGCAAAAAGTCCGGAAATTCGCAATCTCAACTTACAAGGTGGAGGGGGGGGGGGGGACTGTAATAAAAGTCCCCCACCATTAAGAGTTTATTACTTGATCTTTAAGTTATTTGTATTCATAGTAATGAGTTAAATTGTGTTAAAATTTTAACACATTGACAAACTCTTTTCTTCTGACAGTTGGAAAAAAATGCAATGGCAACAAATCATATTCTAACAAAAACACGACTCTCCATACCCTCTTTTTGAATTGTTATTAACTGTTAGTATAGATATGTTTTTAAAGTTAAAAGATATTTTTTGTGTGTATATATTTTCTCTTTCAATTTGTAACTATTTTTAATCTTTAATAAAAACTTTTTATCTTAGTAAAAATTAATAAAAAGTTGAAATATTTATTTACTTGTAATAGTTTATCTCTATATTAATAACTACTTAAATAGTTGTAAAATTTAAGGAACCAAATATAAATAATAAGTATGTATATAAATCAATATTTAAAAAAAGAATCAATATCAAAATATGCAGATCAAAAAATAAAATATACATACGTTTAATTTTTTGATACCTATGTATCAAAAAATTAAATAAATGTATATTTACATGTTTAGTTTTATTTTTATTTTTTTATTAAACATATGTATATTTATTATACCTATGTATAATAAATATACATATGTTATGTATAATAATAAATATACATATGTTATATATAAATATACTATGTATAATAAATATACATATGTATAATAAATATACCTATGTATAATAAATATACATATGGATAATTCATACAAATTTACAAAGCAAGTTGTCGATACTCATAAAAAATACAGACCTGAAAATGAGTTATGCATGCGTAGTTATTGCCTGCTTTTGGATGGGATTAAAAATCCTCAAGAGATCGTTGATAAGGGAGTACACTAGAAAGAAAAAAAAGACTAAGATATATATTTTTTAATATTATGAAAGATTGATCCTTTAAGTTTTCTTTTTTTTTCAAAAATTTTGACATATTTGTTTTAAGCTTAACTTTGCCTTACTCCACTATATGTATAATAAGACTCCCTAGCAACTTCATAGAAACATATTAATCACTTGTTTTGTAAGTAATTCTTGATTATTTTTTTTTAATAGCAAATTTGAGATGATAGCTATCAAGAAAGAATTGTTCTGTCTTTCCTAGTCTAAACTGCAATGGTAAAAATCACAAACCTTATTTAACACAAACATTTTTGTTGCTTATTTGTTTTTATTTTTTGTCAAGATGTCAAGTAAAAAAAGTTGATCTAGACAAGTTTAATGAAAATGGATGCCATGAATGAATAAAAATTATTTTACTGTTTAGCCTTTATATTATCCATCTTTGTCAGTTGCTTCATCTAGTTCCAGTGCAGAAACTAGTTATTGTCAATAGTATTAAAATTAGATGATTAACAAATTAAAAGTTTTTATTTTGCTTAAGATATAGAAAAGGTATTAGTTGTAGCTTTTTGAACTCATTTAAAACCCATACAAGACTAAATTATACTTATACAAGTCTAAATTATACTTATACAAGGCTAAATTATACTTATACAAGGCTAAATTATTCTTATACAAGGCTAAATTATACTTATACAAGGCTAAATACAAGACTGAACTTGTTCAAACCCATACAGACGCACTGATAGACAACAGAATGCTTACCATACTTCTTGGTTTTTATAAAATGGTACACTTAGTTTTCCATCGTATATATTTCTTGTAGAGTAGGAATGTACTAATATACTTTCTGTGAAGAAGTTCGCTATGGAGAATGGAAAATTTTTATTCAAGAAGTCAAAAGCAAAAATAAGAATAGCAAACTTTACTAACGCTGGAAAGGTTGAAGTTATTTGAAGGACTCCAATTTAAAAGGCACGAAGGTGCGAAAAGTAATGTACGTAATGGTACAAATGATAAAAAAAACCCACGTACGAAGGCGCTTCGTATATGTCATTTATTTTTATTTTGTTTTTTTATATTTCATACAATGCTATTTTACATATATATAAATACAGGGTCAGATTTATATCTATAGGCTTGATTAGGGTTGAAAACTTTCGAAAAATTTTTACGGAAAATATCCGGAAATTTTCAAAAAAATTTTATCGCAATAAAATATGTACTTTTATAAAGTTCATTTATTTGTTTCAAAAATATGCATTTTATCATCGTAGTATTTGAGTATTCTTTGAATATTTAAATTAAAAGTATAAAATAATAAAGACCCTCAAACGAGAAATGCACATTTTTTAGTCAAATTTTAAAATCAAGTTTTAAGAATCGCGCATTTTTTTAAAAAAGTAATGAAATGCTCAAGTTGATATAAGTTACATTTAGGTGTATTACCTTTGTGGAGCAACAAAAAGTAGATGTTTATCGTGTTAGTTTGTCTTTTCAGCTTGTGTATAACATATTTCTAGCTTTAACTTCTCTCAACTACGATGTAATTATTCACAAAATACAAGGAATGGAAATTTTTTAGATTAACTTTAATTATTATTTTATATTGTATTATGTTTTGTAGAGTGTTTTAAAGGAAAAAAAAATTTTATATGTAAAGATTGTATAAAAGATTTTAAAAAAGATATGATTTAGATATAAATAAGATTTTTATGATAATAAGATATAAATAAGATTTTTATGTATAAAAATCGCATTAAAAACCTATTGATAAAAGGCACATATTATAAATGCATTAGCTGTGTTAGATTATTATAATTTATCGATAAATAACAATGGAAAACACATTTTTTTAAATTTTATTTAGGTGCCTCAAGAAGTTCTTACGGTTTTATCACAGAGCACCGCGGATGAGCTTTAAATTGAAAGTTCACTCCTACTTCCTAACTGATGTCGCAAAACTTACACAGAGTTGTGGTTGAATCACAGATCTTTTGTTTCTGAGGCAAGTGCGCAACTACTGCGCCACGGCTGCATTTGATCTCGATGTTCAGTAAATTAATAAAAAATGCTTGGTATATTACTTATAAAACCCACACACACATTTTTTAATATGTGTGTGCAAAAATGTTTCATTACTTTTTCCTTTCATTATTCAATAACGTCGTTAAATCAAGAAAAATAATGTAAACATAATGTAAATATTAAGTATTTTATTATTTATAATTCTTTTTGGTTTCATCAAAATGTTTTACTTTAAGCATTTTTTTTGAAATTCAACATTCCAAGTTCTAGTCGTTTTTGCAGCTTAACCTTTTATTTTAACAATTTTGTACAAGTGACACCTTTCTTACTGACGTTTTCCCAAAATAATTATGTTTGAAAAATATTTTGCGTAAAAGCATTTTATTTTTCCAATGTTTTTTCACGTTTTTTGTATGTAAAAACGTATAAATCCAAGATGACTTATATACAAATAAAGACCTAGAGCAACTACAGATATGTGTATTTAAAAGTATTTATAAAATATTTTAAATATAAAAATATTTTATAAATACTTTTAAAAAAGAAATATAAATTTGTATAACTATGTTTACAATAACCTTTATGTCTTTTAGACATTTTTACACGTTTTCAGCCAAAAAAAACTTAAATAATACTTCAACAAAAATGCTACTTCGTGTTTAAATTTATTTGGACATTTACTGTTCATATAGAATCATATAAATATTCTTGAATTCTTCACCATAAACATTAAATTGTAGATTGATACGTATTAGATAATAAATTTTTTTCAAAACTGTTGCTTAAAAATATATAAACTTTGCCTCGCCAGTTTCTTAACACATAATAAGTGAAATCATTAGTGAGTGAGAATCAAAACAGTTAGATTTATTCTTTATTGAATGTCAGCAAAAACAGTTACAACCATACTATAAACAGATCAGCCGATATAAGCTGATTTATCCAGAGTGTGCAAAACAAATTTTAAAATTTTTTGGGCAATATTTCCTAATTTTTAAACTTGTATTTGTTGCTACTCCTATTGAACATTTTGGAAATGGGCATATAGCTTGCGCTGATCTTTTTACTAGTAACTTTTTTTTTGTGAGTATCAATAACTTAAACATTCTGATAAAATGTTGCTTTTTCGGTTTTTCAATATTTTCAAATTTTTCTGGTAGGTTGTTTTGTGATCCATATTTAAAAATTTGAATGGAATTGTTTACTTGATCAACTTTTTTGTACTTGTTCGCGACATTGTGTATGTTTGTCTTTACCAAAACAATGCCAAACATAACCTAAACAAATTGCAATTGTATTGTATATAAATATGTATATATATATATATATATATATATATATAAATATATACATATATATATATATATATATATATATATATATATATATATATATATATATATATATATATATATATATATATATATATATATATATATATATATATATATATATATATATATATATATATATATATATATATATATATATATATATATATATATATATTAGAAGTGTTGAACACAACTATCAACAAAAACAAAAGTTAGTGGATAAAATGAAAAAATCATATAAAATACATTTATTTTTTAGATATAAAATTGTGATTCAAAACACTCTTGCAATTCTGATAGTGTGTAATTTTTTTTTTGTTAGTGGTTAATATTTACCTGGGTGAGCAATATGTGAACCAACATCACTCAGCTCTCTGAAATATGGTTATAGTTAATTTTTAATAAAAAAAAAACCACTCGAAATATTATTGATCTATTGATCGATTGATCTGTAATCAAGAACGTTTTTTAATAAAGCTTTTTAAACTTTGGTTTTTGCGTGAAAAATCGGGCGTTAAATAATCTCACTCACATTGGCCGGTGACATTTTTTGATTGTCTAGTCATCAGCAAATCGTTTGCCGAAGACTTAATTATGCAATCATTAATTAATTATGCAAACATTAATTAATTATGCAAACATTACTCAATGTAGCACTAGCATTACTAAAACAAAATAACTATTCAACAAAAAAAAGATGTAATTAGATTATTATCAAACGTACAACGCCTCTCAAATTAAAAACAGTTGTTTAACAAACTGAATATAGTAAATGCATGCAAAATAAATATAAATCAACTTATGCTTTCTATTTATAAAATTTATAAAAATTACAATACAAAAAATTTTTAATTTTAGTTATTTAATAAAACTAAGCTCAATTGCTCTAAAATATTCAAGTTACAACAATATTTAACCCAAGACTATATGATTTAGTAAAATTCTTAATAACCATGAGATCACACAATATTTTTGTTTATTTTTGTTAATATTGGGCCAAACCTAGCTGAAATATGACTTTATTCATATTGAAAAACATTAATATATGTTAATATTTTTTGCTACTGTAGAAAGTATAAGAACTTTAACAACTGTTACTTGCTTCTTTATGTATTAAAAATTATATAAAACAATACAATATATCATCTCCTAGTTTATATATTTACCTTTTTTATTATAAGATATTTTTAAATCACGATTTTATGAAAATAGGGCTTGGTGAATATGTTTTTTTCTTGCTCTAACTATTTATTTTAGTGAAAGTATATATGTATATATGTATGTATACATGTATACATGTATATATGTATGTATATACACTACCGTGCAAAAGTCTCCGCTCATGTGTAATTTTTGCAAGGAACAGTAAATGCAATACATTTTAGGATGATTTTAAATATATAAAAAGAATAAAATGTTAATATAAAAAGTTGATGAGGCCAAATCATAATTTTGCATACTTTTTCCTTTTCTTTTTGTTTCAAATAATTTTGTTTACCTTTGTTTTGTTGAGTTCTGCTGCTAAAAACATGGCAGAAATTTTTCTATATGAATAACCTTTTTCACGTAAAATACATATAAAGTTCTTCAGTATTCTTTATTAAATTTAAAACTGCACAAAAGTTTTAACCAAAATATTTTTTGTAAGCTTAGGTTTGACAGTAGCATGATACTTTCCGGCATGGTAAGGATGTTTTCAGTAATTTTAATTAGTTGCTTTTAATAGACTTATGTTTATATTTATACTTGAAAATGGCATTAGTGTGCGCATTTAATGTCTTGAATTTAATAAAGAATTTGAGAAATGGTGAAAGTAAAGAAAGAATATTGTGAAGAACTTCGTGGCAAAATATGTATTTTACGTGAAGAAGGTTATTCATATAGAAAAATTGCTTCCAGGTTAAAAATATCCGAATCAGGTGTGAGATATGCTCTACAACGATTGCATGATATTGGTTCCAACAGTGACAGATCACGTTCTGGAAGACCAAGAGTTACATCACGGCAAGAAGATACGTTTATTGTTGTGTCCAGCAAAAGAAATAGAAAAATTCCAGTCACAATTTTAACAGCAGAACTCAACAAAACAAGGGTAAAGCCAGTATCAACTGATACTGTAAAAAGAAGACTAAGATCAGTCAACTTAATTGGACGCGTTGCTGCACGTAAACCTTTGTTGAGGGCAGTAAATAAGAAGAAAAGATTGGAATGGGCAAAAATGCATAAAAATTGGGGATTAGAAGATTGGAAGAAAGTTCTATGGACAGACGAGAGTAGGTTCGAACTTTTTGGTACCCGACGTCGCGTGCATGTTAGGCGTTTACCTAATGAAAGAGTGCTTCCTCAATGTATACAAAGTACTGTAAAACATGGAGGTGGTAATATTATGCTTTGGGGATGTTTTGGCAATGGGTTAACTGGAGATTTAGTTAAAATCACATCTACCATGGATAAACACATGTACCATAATATTTTGGTTAAGCACGCGATTCCATCTGGTATTCGTATAATTGGGAAAGGATTCATCATGCAGCAGGACAACGATCCAAAACATGCATCTGGATTATGCAAAAATTATTTGAAACTAAAAGAAAGGGGAAAAGTTTGCAAAATTATGACTTGGCCTCCTCAATCACCAGATCTATCACCCATCGAAAAGTTGTGGGATGAACTGGATCGGAAGATCAGAGAAGCAGGTGAAACATCTTTTATTAATCAGCAAATGCTATGGGAACGTTTGCAAAAAGCTTGGAATGAGATAACAGCGGAAACCATGAATAAATTATTAGCCCGAATGCCAAGATTATGTGCTG
This sequence comes from Hydra vulgaris, assembly GCF_038396675.1. Lineage (NCBI taxonomy): Eukaryota > Metazoa > Cnidaria > Hydrozoa > Anthoathecata > Hydridae > Hydra > Hydra vulgaris. The sequence goes on along the minus strand of NC_088924.1, from coordinate 13,811,126 downwards.
CTGTTATACGCTCCAAGGGGTCTCATATTGATGAAAATAAAATTTAACATTTACAACTTTGTATATTAACATTTTATTGATTTTATATATTTAAAATCATCCTAAAATATATTGTATTTACTGTCTAATTCATTGTTGAATAAACAATTAAAAATAAACGCAATTTTCTTGCAAACTTTTGTTACTTTATTGAAATATTACAAATGAGCGGAGACTTTTGCACGGTAGTGTATGTGAAAATGTGTATGCATACGAAATGTACTTATTTGAATGTATATGAAAATTGCTTTTATAGTAAAAGACAAAAAAAAAAAAGTAAGGAATGATGATCATCGGTAATAACATGATGATAATCGGTAATCATCAGATGATTATCGGTAATAGCAATCGCAACTTTTGATTTAAATTATTACTTTTAAATAATGAGAAAATTGAGAATTATTTATGATTATTTCTAAATTATTTATGAAATTTCTAGAAAACTATAAATAATTTACGCTTTATTTTGTATGGAAAAAATTTTGTATGGAAAAAGTCTTTAATTACTTATATTATATATAAATTATTTTATTAGAGTAAATTAATTAAAAGTAATAATAATGATTTGTAACTTTAAAAAAATTATGATCCTGATAATAATTTATGCTTCGTTGTTACTTGAAAAAAAAACTATTCATTTAAAATATCAAGAATATTATATTATCTCAAAGTATTCAATCTTGATTATAAATCAACTGTTCATTTTACTTGCTTTGAAATAATTTTTAATTTTGCCAATTATACTTTTAAAATAAATTTGAAGACTGCAATTATTCTTAACCCTTAGAGCGCGACGAGCCACGATCGTGGCTATACCGTCAGAGCGCGAAGAGCCACGATCGTGGCTTTAAAAGTGGTCTTTGAAACTATGACTAAATACAGCAAAATACCGCTGTTCGTTCATTAATAATGGTAGCATTGAATAGAGCACATTTTTTTCTATCTTTTGGTATATTGTCTTTATATATTTGGCATTAAAAATGAGCGACAGTGAAGAAAGTTGTATGGATGTTGAAAGTTGTACCAGCGAAGATTTTTTAAGTTCCAGCGATGACAGTTTGTTTGATGAAGGCACGATAACTTTAATTTAAAAATTGTATACAATATTATTTAATACAAATATATCAACTAGTATGATAATTTGGAGTTTTTATTTTAATTTTTATGTAGACTTCAGTTCTGATGGCGATGTTGATGTAGATGATGTTGATGGTAATGTTTTAGATGATTGGGTATTTGTTCTAGGAGATGACCTTGGTCCTGATGTTGTTTATTTTACTGGTGAATCAGGACCCAAGCACTCAATTTCACCTGAGTCTAAGCCTATTGAATATCTTGACTTGTTTTTTACTCGTGAATTTTTGCAAAATATAGTAAATTTTACTAATAATTATGCTGATACATGGATTCAAAATAATCAACAACATTTGAGGTCCCATCCAACATCAAGAGGTCATGGATGGATTAAACAGGGAAAGACCAATCTTTTAGAGATAAGAGCTTTCCTTGGAGTCGTAATTAACATGGGTCTCATCAAAAAAGCTAACCTTAAACTTTACTGGGATATAAGTCATCCTTGTGCATCAACTCCCTGGTTTGTTACCCACTTCAATCGTGACCGGTTTCAACTATTGCTTAAATTTCTTCATTTTACAGACATCCACGTGCCAAATCAACAACCACTCAATAAAATTTATAAAATTCAGTTTTTAGTGGAACACTTTAACAACAAATTTCTTTATTATTATTATCCACAAAGAGACATTTCTATAGATGAGAGTATGGTTGGCTACAAAGGAAAGACACCACATCTGCGTCAATATATGCCAAACAAACGTCATTCTAGGTTTGGGATTAAGTTATGGTGTGTTTCAGACAGCACCAATGGTTATTTGTGTCAGTTTGAAATTTACAAAGGAGGAAAAGACCCAGATGTAGCAGCCATTGCCTATGGTATGACTTATAGTTTAGTTTTTCGTCTTTTGCGCCAAACTAATTTCCTCCATCAAGGTCATCACTTAGGTATTGACAATTATTACACTTCTCCTCAACTGTTATTAGATCTATATGCTCATCAGACCACTGCAACAGGCACAGTGAGAGTCAATAGGAAAGGCCTACCAGAAATCTGCATCAAATCAAAATTAAAAAACAAGGAGGTTTGCCAATGTAGAAAAGGTCCTTTGTTGTGTGTGGCATACCAAGATGGTAAAAAAAAGCCTATATTACTATCTACTGTTGCCAAAGCAGGTTTTACTGAAATACGTAACAGAAGAGGAAATATAGTTATGAAACCAAATGCTGTTGCCCTTTACAATAAAACCATGGGTGGTGTAGATTTGGGTGATGCACAGCTCTATGTGTACTTGTCTGAGCGTAAAACAATAAAGTGGACAACTAAAGTTGCTTTTTCTCTATTTGGTAGGGCAATTTTAAATAGCTATTTATTGTATAAGCTCAATACAAATGAACATAAGCCAATGTCAAGAATAGATTTTATGATGGCTATAGTGGAAAGTTTAGTCGGAGATTATTTTCCAGTGAAAGTAATTTCTAAAAGACGAACATCAAGAGAGATTGAAATGGCTAGAAGTACAATTGTCTCATACCCACTTCCCCAACATACTGCAAATAACAATCCATTATATGGTCACAATCTTGTGAAAGTTAGTGCAGGAAAAAAAATAAAATGTGTAGCTGGGCACCAAACTCGAGTGCGCACAAGTTGGCAGTGTCAGTTATGTGGTGTTGGACTGTGTCCAGCCTGTTTTTCTAATTATCACATAAAAGCTGTGCATTAAAATCATTAAACTGCTTTTAATCTTATAAACCTACAAAAAAATGAAGTTCAAAAATAGTTGTTTTCTTGTTTGTTTTTTGTTATGTTTTTTGCCGGTTTTTTTTTAGTTGAATTTTTCTGAACGGCGTTTAAATTTTATCGAGCGCTCAAAGGGTTAAGTTACTTTGCTTTTTTTTAAACTTCTTCACAAAAGTTTCCATTGTATTCTCATTATTATTTTTAGCTAAAATGCATTTTTATTAGTTTAACTTATATATATATATATATATATATATATATATATATATATATATATATATATATATATATATATATATATATATATATATATATATATATATATATATATATATATATATATAATATATATATATATATATATATATATATATATATATATATATATATATTAATTTCAATTTCGGTTTTTAAAAATAAGTCAACTTACAAATTATTTATCACTGCAAATTCAAAGAGTTGATTAGAGTAATGCCTTGTTACTCCTCAGACATTTCAGTTTTCTTTCAGTCATTACTCCCGTCATCATCCGTTTTAGTCATTACTCCCTTCATCATCCGTTTTTCAGTCATGACTTTTTTCAGTCATTACTCCCCAGACATTTCAGATAAGGTAAATAAAAAATCGTTTACACTAAAATTTAGGTCGCCGTATCTGCATACCAACACATTTGAGTGGTCACTCGATAAGCTGGGTTTAAAAGTTCCTAGCTGCGTCTTAGCTTGAGTGCTCGAAGGAGCAGAAGAGCAGAAGAAGATAATGCGCTCGAATAACTTTTAGCCATCAAAACGAGTATAACCAAAATACTTCAAATTTTCATTAAAAATTTCAACAAGTCAAAATCATAAGAAAGACAAAAAAATTTCAGTGTGCGTCTTTTTCCTTTTTTAAAGAAATCACTTGATATGAACTGGTATTGTTGTTTATTTAGAGAAAAGAACAGAATTCATAGATATTACAATATGCTTGCATCTTGAATGAACAAATAGGTGTTGTTAATCTCTGAGCTGTTAAGCATGTTCCTTTTTTCTTCTGATTTAAAAGGTATTTCGAAAAGAATGATCAGGAACAAGTTACACTAATATTCGAACTTCACAAACTACTTCTACCAGAAGTAGTTTGTGAAGTTTTCGGGTTCTGAAATAACAATTTTTCGGATTTAATAAAAAAAAAAAAGAAAAAAAACTCAAGTTATTATTAAACAAATGCCAATTAATAATTTTTGTCAAAAAAAACTTTACATGATTGACAATTATTTCATTGTTAAGTTTGCCATAGAGTGCATAATTTGAAAAAAGTTGGAGTATTCTAATTCAATTTCTTTTTACCACGTTTACCAAATATAAAAATAATACAAAAAAAATTTACAGAATTCTATCATTAACCTCATTAATAAATAAAATTTCTGAATGTGATTAAATATTTACACACAGAATTACAATAAATTTTGTTTATGTCCTCATAACATACATACGTTTTATTTAGTTTATGTCCTCATAACGTTATTGTACTAATCAATTTCTGCTTGTTTACTTACATTAATTATTACGCCTGCGCCTTAAGTTAATTAAAAAACCTTTTCTTAATAAGCATAAGTGCTTGGTATCTTTGTTATGTATTTTATTTATTAAACATAAACATTGACATGTAACTTGTTAAATACAGCTTTATCTTAAGTTTAAGGTGTGAGACTCTTATTAATTAATTACAATAATACAAAGAACAATGAGCTCATAATAGACGCGCCCCTTCCCCTCGGTGTTGTCGGCCCTGGACTCCAATGCCAAATCTTCTTATTTATACTTTTTAGAAAAAAAGTGCTTATTTAAAAATTTCAGTACATGTTCCTGATAACCAAATCACGTTAACGGTTTTATTATTATTTTTAACGGAGATCGTTTGGAAATAGCATTATTTGATGATCATCTCGAAACATTTATACTAATCAGTGTTAAAACGGATTTAGTTTCTGATACCCTGTGAAAGACATTATTTTATTTCTCGTAAAAGACTCTTCAGTTTTCTCTAAAATGATACTGTTGTGACACATCCTGCGGTTATTAGTTCGCAGTTTTATTTACAAATTTTTATTGTCATTTGAGATAACTACATTACATTTACATCATTGATGCATAGACATCATGAAATATATAGAGTTAAACCTCAAAACTGAGAAATTAAAAATTGCAAAAATTGTACCAATATATAAAACTGGAGAACCATACTTACTAAACAATTATAGATAATCTTAATTCTTCCTGTATTCTCAAAACTCCTTGAACGAATAAATTATAATAAATTATACAAATATATAACAAACAAACAACATCTTAAATACAAAACAATTAGGCTTTCAAAAGCAACATGCAACCGAACATGTAATCGTAGATCTTGTAAATAGCATCAACTACATATTTTTTAATAAAGAATTCGTTCAAGAAATCTTTATAGATCTATCGAAAGCATTCGATACTGTTGATCATGCTATCCTGCTCAAAAAATTGGAAAGATATGGCGTAAAAAATGTTTCATTACTCTGGTTTAAAAACTTTTTGCGAAACAGACAGCAATGTGTTAGTATTGATGAAAATATCTGTTCAAAAATGCTGAAGATTAAATGTGCCGTTCCCCAAGGTTCCATTCTAGCTTCCTTATTGTTCTTAATATATATTAATGATCTACCAAAAGTTTTAAACAAATTTGAACGACGTAATGTTTGCAAATGATACTAATTTATTTTACTCATCTCAGATTTTTTTAACTCATTAAAGAACTCTTTGAAACAACAAATATTGAACTTGAAAAACTTAATATCTGGCTAAAATCTAATAAACTTTAAACACAGAAAAAACCAATTACATCTTATTCCATCCAAACCAAAAAAAAAAAAAGACCAAATATATTACCATTGCTAAAAATATAGAACACAAAAATATTAAAAGAACCTCAACAACTAAATTTCTAGGTTTACTATTTGACGATTCTGCAAGTTTCCCGCGTTCTTTTAATATTAATGATACCCTGCAGTTATATTTTTTTGTATTCTACAAAATTGTGAGATTTTTATTTTTTTTTCTCTTAACATTATATATTTTATAAACATTGTAAAAAAAAAAAAAGAACCTCTTAAAAATCATTTTCTGCATATAAAATTTAAATATGTTATATTTATTTATATATACTTAAATAAATAATAAAATAAAATAAAAATTTGTTTACTTATTCAAATATATAAATATAATAAAGTATAAAACAGTTTTTATTATTTTTTTTTTTTGGTTTGTTAGTTAATCCCTATTTAATTATATTTTTAGTAAAGCTTCATGGAACGAAAAAATTAATTAATCTTTTTATTTTTTATTTTTATGTTATACGGTTTTTATAAGTTATGTAACTTACGGTAAATATTACGAGGCTAGTGGTAAGACAACTATAGTCATAAGATAACTATAGTCTTCTTTTTGTCCCAGTCATATAAATCTTTTATTCGTGTACTTTTTAATTGTAATGATTTTTAAACGGCGATATAAAAACAAAACAAAAACATTACAATCTTAAAATTAAGTTAAGCAAGTTAAGTAGCAAGTTCAGCAGCAAGTTAAGCAGCAAGTTAAGTAGCAAATTAAGCAGTAAGTAAAGCAGAAAGTTAAGCAGCAAGTTAAGTAGTAAGTAGTAACTTAAAACAAATTTCGAACTTTGATTTATTTGATTATTTCAAACTTTGATTATTTCCGGCTAGGCTGCGGCCATGTTGGTTAAGATGCGTGGGCAAATCCTTTTGGTTGGATGAATTGAGACATTTTTATAGAATGGATAAAACATTTTATGAGATATTCAAGCTTTTCTCAAGAATCTTTCATGTTATTTCTGGATAGTCATAAAAGTCAAACTTCTGTTGTAGCTTTGGATCTTGCAAGTTAGCAAGGAATTACAATGCTAAATTTTCTTCCTCACTGCACCCATAAACTGCAGCCATTGGATAGAACTGTTTTCAAATCGTTGAATAGAATATACAATGTTGTGCGCAACAATTGATGGTCACAAATCCAAGACCTATGACTATTTGCAATGTTGTTTCAATTCGCGAACCATATACAAAAGTTTTCTCACTGTATAATATACAAAGAGGATTTCAAGTAGCTAGCATTGAGTCATTCAATCCAGAAATTTTTGAAGTTGATAAATATTTACCATTATCAGTTACAGATAACGCTATTCCAAACACAGCTAACATCATTCTTTTTAGCAACCTGGAATCTGAAATGACTGAAGCACATGTTGATGGCATGGAGCCTGAAATGACTGCAGCACGTAATAAAACAAGTTTTTTAGACAAATTGTCATTGAGTATTGTTTCATTAATCTTACCTGAAGTTTTGAAACCTTACCTAAAAACATCTGTCTGAAAAAATGTTAAATATTTAAAAAAAGTAAAAGCAATGATCTCGACTGATACTCAGAAAACCAATAATCAGAAATGAAATTCGTTTGTCAGAAGAAAAGAAAACTCTAAACCAAACTAACCAACAAAGGAAATTCATCACTACTTGATTAGGAATAAAAAACAATTTAATATAAAAGCAGCTTCACGACTTGACACTTTGACATATAATAATGACATATAAAATAATCTTGTAAACTTAAATCAAAGTCAGGTGTGAACCATATACTATCTTTGTAAACTTTAAGTAGTGTGTTCTTATTATAAACTTCAAATTTTTAAAAAACTTTATGCATATATAGGTTAGTAGTAATAACGGACTTATTTTCATACATACATGCGAGGTCATTCTTTTAATTAAAATTTATTTAAAAAACTTTATCAGTGATAAGTGATAAGCTTTTTCAATAATTAGGCAGATCGTTTTAGTTTAGTTTTGTAATAAATAACTTTTTATTTCTATATCGGGTTGTTCGCAGTTTACAAATTATGGCAATCAATGCGCCTCCATCTCCCCAATGTCATCGTCTTATACATGCGTCTTCTATTTAGACTCCGTTTTTAAAAACAGGTATTGAGTTATTAAAGGAGTGAAACTCAGAGCAGCCAGACTTTGTCCAGGTTCTTTAAAGTTACTTTATGACGAATAACTAAAAAGACCGATGAAACCATTTAATCTAAGAGACGTGAAAGAAATGATATGGTGAAGTTGCTAATAATATTTACCAGCTTGAATTTATATCTTCCTTAAAAACCTTCTACCAAAAGTACCTGCTGAAAGTGTCCGTGAATATAATAATAATAAAAAATACATTCCAGAAAAAAGCATTCATTTAACAAGAAGAAAAAAAATCTAACGAATAGCGTCATCCCAATTTTGACTAATTTGCCGTTCGACGTCAAACGTATCACTGATGAACTTTAAAACAAGTCTTCACAAATTATATTATATGAATTCAAATTGCTATTTGTAGTTTGCTACAAAAATGGCCTTACACTCAGTAAGCTTTTTGTTCATCCAAGCTAAATATAAATATTTTCTGGGTGTGATTCAGCGAACGAAAAAACTCTTGCTCTTTGATTTTTATTTTCATTAAAAAAATATTGTAAAAAAAGTAATAAAAGTAAAAAGTAGGACTTACAGAACAGATATAAGTATAAAATTGATAGGTATTAAAATATAATTCTTAAATTTACAAACTTATTCTTGTTAATTACAGTTTGAATGTCAATAGTTTTTCCTCTGATTCTTAAGGTCACACACTCTAAAAAAATCTTAATAGTCTTGTCACAAAGAATCTTGTATTAGCTTTTAATGTATTTTTTGCATCTTGGACAAAGAACAAGTTGTACTTTTTGTCTGGTTGGACATCAAACAATCAACCTCATGGTTGCAAAATTAATACTCTAAACACTGCTTCAGGGCTGATAGATTATTTGCTACAAAAATTTGATACGTAAAAGTATCAAAATTAAGACATTAGGATTAACTTGATTTAAAAAACCAAAATAATTTCTGCAAAAGTTGCTGAAAAGTTAAATCTAGAAAATGCTTAAAATCTTAAAATGCTTTAGGTCATTGTTAAACGCAACATAGTGAAAATATATTATTAGGAAAAAAAATGTTTACCCGAAGCAATTTTTACGATTTAATGCAAAAATAGGAGCAAACGTTATTATCAAATAAACTTCAATTAAAGATTTCTCCCCGGGAAAATTTTTTATGAATGACATTTTTTAATTGGTAATTTTTCCATTTGACTGCATGTTGACTTTCAAACTTTGGAAAAACTTGGAGCATCTTAATCCGTAATTTATTTTACCACGTTAATCAAACTTTAAAAAAATATTCGTAAATCTCTATTATAAACATCATTAATAAATAAGATTTTTAAATATTTATGTTTAAATATTTACGCACGACATTACAAAAAGTCATCATCTTATTTAGTTTATGTGTTAGTGACTTTATTGTGGTAAGCAATTTCTGAGCTGTAAATTAGTTAAACTCTTACGGCCTTACTTTGAATTTTACCTTGCTATGATAAGCATAAATGTATTTACTTGGTTTAATATAAACATTGGCATGAGTCTTGTTACATGCAACTGTTTCTTAAGCTTAAGGTATAATCGTTTTTTTGTTAGTTACAATAAAATAATTCAAGTGGTTTTTTTTTTTTTTTTAACTATTTTCAGTCCAAAAAAGAACAATAGCCTCCTATTCAGTGGACACGCCTCGTCTGGGGGACGTCCGTCGGACGTCTCACGGATATTTAGACGTCCGACGGACGCTTACGGACTACCAAGTTTTCTTCTTTGTACTTTTTAGTGAAAATAAAAAAAATTATTTAAAACTCAAGTAGATTTTCCTGATTACTAAATCATATTATGGATTTTGTTTTTATTTTGAACGGAGATTGTTAGAAAATAGCAATTTAATCCTGTTCACTATTGGTGGCTAGTCAATATTTTTAATCACCATAATGAATTTATAAGTCATACAAAAAGAACCAGTTATAAAGAGGAAATGTTTGATTCTCTTTCAAACAGTAAAAAAATTGTTTATAAAGGTATACTAATTAAATATTTTAAGTATTATTGAAAAATATTTTAAAAAGAAACCTATAAGGACTTGCTAGATTCGACAGCTGTTTTGAAAGCTAATGACTTTACCAACCACACGCAGTTCTGGGAGCAAAAATACCGAAGTTACAAATTTCCAGAACTTTTGATAATCCCAGAAATCCGAAGTTGAAAGTTGTAATACCGCAATTTTTTATATATGACTTTAATTGATTATACAAATTGGTTTACAGTTTAAAAATCAAATAATAAAGTAACGGTAAAGTCTAAAAATAAAATACTATTGAAAAATGGAAAAAATGCGGGAAATTTCCTAAGAAAGTAGCTTTGTCATCAAAAGATTTAATAAAAGTACAACATTTACTAATAATACTTTTATTATAGTAGTATTAGTAAGTGCAACCTTTATTATTGATACCCGATTTCACAAATTACATTAACCAAATAAAATTATATTCACCAATCAGAAAATGGAAACTTCTACTAAGATACTTATTTAGTATCGGAAACCAAAAACTAAAAAAAATGTGTCATTTTATTTCTTTCCATTTATGTTTATAAATAAAAAGATATTTTGAGTGAAATTATTTTTAAAATTTTTGTTTGTGTGAGCTATTTTGTGCACAAGCTAGTATTTATTTATGTGCTTAACGTTGATTTGTTTTTGACTTGTAGGTGTAGTGGATCGCTTGTACTTTAATAAAAAAATGTCAGAAACGTCCTTTCGGTGAGTATTTGCTGATAGACTTTATAAGATAATGTTTCAAAGTTTGCACAAAATATGTAACTAGTGTCTGTTTAGACTTTAAACTTGAGTTTACAAATTTTTGTATTCATATTTTTAGTTAATTATTTGACAATTTTTATCCATAAGCTTTATTTAAAAGTATAATCTGAAATATATATATATATATATATATATATATATATATATATATATATATATATATACATACATATATATATATATATATATATATATATATATATATATATATATATATATATATATATATATATATATATATATATATATATATATATATATATATATATATATAATAAATAAAATTACTTTAAATTAAGAACTGAAATTTTTTTAATTGTTAAACTTTTGTTTTTTTGGTCGTAATTTTCTTCAGTTTTAGAATCTAAAAATAACGCTCGTATGTAAAAAAATCTCATTAGTTTTGATTCTAACCCCTGTAAAACTACAAAACCATTTTGCTCTTTTTTGTTCCAATTAGTTTTGATTAACTTTGTAAACACATCAAGAACAAATTTAGAGCATACTTTAAACACATTTAGGGGATTTATACATGTTTATGAAGGTTATTCATATTTAGTGCTTCAACATATATTTGGGTTAAAACAAAACAAAATCATTTTTTATAAGGTTTTATGCACTTTCAACTTAATCACTATTTTCTTACTTTAGATTCTCCAACAAATTTGGGTTCGGAAAAAAATGCTGCATAAAAGTATTTTATTTTTCAAACCATTCTTCAAATTTCTTTTCCAAACTTTTTGCTGCACCAATTATTAATAATTTCATACTTAATAATAATGTAATTTTTTTAATGTTATATAAACATATAACCCATTTAGTTATGAATATAAATTCGGGATGCTTTGGAATACATGTAAATATATCCTGAATATATATATATATATATATATATATATATATATATATATATATATATATATATATATATATATATATATATATATATATATATATATATATATATATATATATATATATATATATATATATATATATATACATATATATATATATATATGTAAATTATGTTAGTGTATTTTACAAATAGAGTGCTCAATGTTCTTAAAGAACAGAGCAATAATTAATTAGTAAAAAACACTTATCTAACTTTTATCTTCGACTCGGAGTTTCACCATCGCTGGATACTCTTCCTGATGATCCAGCGATGGTGAAACTCCGAGTCGAAGATAAAAGTTAGATAAGTGTTTTTTACTAATTATATATATATATATATATATATATATATATATATATATATATATATATATATATATATATATATATATATATATATATAATGTTAGAGTATTCTACAAATAGAATGCTCAATGTTCTTAAAGAACAGAGCAATGTAAATTTGTAAAAAAATTAGATAAGTGTATTTACTAATTTATAACAAAAACTGAAGAAAAACTAATTATCAAAAAAAAAAGAAGTGTAAAAACAGATATTAAAAAATTTTCTATGTTTGTAATTTCATTATATTAGTGATTTATACTTACCTGGATAAGCAATATATAAACCAACATCATCAAGCAACCTCAAATATTGTAATTATTATTAAATGGACCTGCAAAAAAGGACGTTTTTAATAAAGCTTTTTAAACGTTGGATTTTGTGTGAAAACTGATGCGGTAAATAATCTCATGTGTATCGGCCTGTGACGTCTTTTGATTGTCATGTCATAAGCGAATCGTTTGCCGTAGACATTTACTAAACAACGAATAGCAAATGAATGAATTTAAAAAAAAGATAAAAAAAAATTAAAAGGTTTTTAAGTCTTTTTAAGTTTTTAAGTTTTGCTGATTGTGTAACATTTTTTATTTCGATTGCTTTTTGTAACTCTTTTATAAAAGCTTTTAACCAATTTTTCCGGGAATGATATCTCTTAAAATTTGTAAATACTTGTTACATTAATACATTGTTCAGGCAATACCCAAGTAGCCTGTATTGGCGCATTTGCATTAGCTTTGTTAACTGCTTTTAAGATAAAATGCAAGAAATTTAAGTCATACTTCAAACATAAAATGCGAAAAGGCAAAAATAGCTTCAAAGTTAATTTTTAAGGTCTAACTTGAGAAAGTCAGACTTCAAAGTTCAAGTCGAATTTCAATCAAGTTTGCTTCTTGCATTCCACCCTTATTTGCAGCTAAGCCAATCGGATTTTGTTTTAGTTAGCGCAATTACATTAGATTGAACACATTATTTGTTAATGGGCCGTTTACAACAGATATGATTTTTGTCGCACTGGTAGATAAGTTAAAAGCGCATTGCTTGTAAAAAAAATATTGCGGAACACAAGTACTTTTGTACTAGCGTTGTTAAAATAAGATTATTTGTGTAGAGAGCCTCAACCTTTGTTTTTGTTCCCAGACAGGCCTCTTTATCAATAAAATATTAATTTATAAGAATATAAGAAGAATATAAGATATAATAATAAAAATGATAAATTTAAAAGCAACAGGCAATAAAGAGCATCATATTTTAGCAATATGCTTAATTGGTATTATTACATAAGTAGCGTATCTTAAAAACTCAGTTGAAACACATCTTAAAAAGTAACACACCTTAAAAAGTAACACACCTTAAAAAGTAACACACCTTAAAAAGTAACACACCTTAAAAAGTAACACACCTTAAAAAGTAACACATCTTAAAAAGTAACACATCTTAAAAAGTAACACATCTTAAAAAGTAACACGTCTTAAAAAGTAACACATCTTAAAAAAGTAACACATCTTAAAAACTCATTTGTTTTATATAAGTTTTACAAATTAAAGCATGATTTTACAAATTAAAACTTTTACAAAATCGTTTGACTGTCTAGTTCGGAAAACAGGATAGCACTTGCTCATATTAACAAAAATAGAATGAGCGGTGCAAAAATTATTTTTTATTTAGATTTGTATCACGCACTACTACATAAATAATCGTATTTTGACAACCCTTGTACAAAAGTATTTGTGTTCCGAAATATTTTCTTAAAGCCAATACGTTCTTTTTTAAGATGCAAAATTCTTACGATGAAACAAGTAAGAAAGAAGCAGTAGAAACAAAGAGTAGTATTTATTTTCACAGCATTCGAATTTCATTTTTGAGACTGTTTTGTTTTTGTTGTTGTTTAAATACGCAACAGAAACTATGCGTACCTTTTTACGGAGTTATGTCCGCTTGAAATGCTTGGCTTGCTTGCATCAGGATGAATTATTCAGCCTGCTTACCGAGAAAAAAAACAGTTATATCTTTCTTTTCAGAGTTGATCTAATAAGTTAATCATATGCATGCAAAATTAAATGAAGCTTAAATTTAAGTTTATAATTCAGCCCGACAAACGGCCCGCCCACTTTCTATATAAACTTTATAAACTATATAAATTTTCAATATAAACTATATAAGTTCTATGTAAAACTTATAGTTATTATTTTATCTGAAATATGTAACTTTATTAACTCTTAGGGGCTGCTTATATACATTACTTAAAGTTATTCAATCACATTCCACTTAAAAAAAACAATCAGTTATACTGTTTTAAAACATCAAAGGAATCAATGCATTACAAATGAATCAATGCATTGCAAATAAAAGATGAAAATTTAGAAAAATTCGTAAAGCGTTTTTTAAAACTACTACTTATAAATTTTTAGAATAGAATTGCATTAATAAATGCTTAGATAGGTTTTGGTAATACTTTTGCTGGATTTAGAAAAAGGTATTTTATTGCTTCATTTGCATATATCAGTTTGTCGTTAAATCTAGCAAAAATAGTACAGCACAAAAAAAAATCCTGGAGAGATATAACAAGTTCCTTGCAGAAGAAACGTTCTTTAAGAACCTACCAAATCTATAACTAAACGGGGAAGCAAAATATAAAGTTTAAGCAGGTAGAAATTGTCTTAAACTTTGTTGTATGTTTGTCAAAAAGAATCTTCTAATTAAAATCAGTTTTATCAATTTCCTCTAAATATATGTTAACAACTGAAACTTAATCCCATAGTATTCTCAAATGGCACAAGCCAGTAAAAAGTTTGGCATGTTTCTCCCCTATAACATTTTAAAGTTACGTTACGTATTGTAACATAAACGAGATTACGTTACGTGTAAAATGTCCAATATTTTTTCGTAACCGAGACAACATTTTACGTAACCATATGTAACACTGTAAGGTAACGTTACGTGCCAACACGTAATATTTTGACATAATTACACGTAGTCTGTCATTCCTTCTAGTTTATTGTTTTTGAAGAGAGAGAGAGCTATAATGTGATATATGTAAAAAATTCTTGTCAGAGAGATTATAAAGTATAGACAGATATTGCACAGAAAATGCGAACTTCACTTTTTTTTTTCTTTTTCTTTAAAACAATAATTATATACAATTTTATGATTTTACATTATCTCAGGCTATAATAGTTACAATGTTTTACAATATATATGTTTTCCAACAGTTAAAAATATTATTTACATTTACTTAATTACATCTACTTTATATTTGTTTTATAGCATATATAAATATATATATTTTTTTGGTTTTTATTTTTTTTCGATTTTATATTTTTTGTGTTTTTTGATTTTATATTTTTTTGTGTTTTTTATTAGTTTATCCATTGTGCGGATAGATGTCGAGAATAACGCAAGGTTTAAAAAAATTTTTTACATAGATAGAAAATAGTTTTTTAAAGATAGTATTCAATGTTAGTTAAGAATGTTTTGTAAGGAAGGAATATATTAATTAAGAAATTACAGGACCTTTACACAAACACCACTTTACAATTACTACATGTAACACTTATATCTTGAAATTATATATCATAAAGTAATGGCTGGCAGTGTTTTTCTAATCATAAATAACAATAATTTTGTTGTAAAAAAAAGCTTTGCAGAGAAACGGAGGTGTTTTACTAAACATTTATTTTTGAATTTTGAGCCAGTCTATCAATTTAGCTTATATGTTTAGTTTTAACTTCCCGTTCTCTACTTGGCAAAATACATTATTCATACAAAAAAGTTGACAGAAAATGTCCGAAGTGTTTCTACGAACATGATAATTATATTTTAAAGTAATAATATTTCTGATAATCTTAATTATTACCCTGATCATTACCATTGGGTCAGTTTTTATGTTACTAAATATGTGGTGGCATCTACTGTTCCATATTGCACTCATGATGGTTTGAGTGAGTGTCATCAACAGTTGCTATGTAGGGTTTTTCTCCGATAAATTTGCTGTTTCAATCGAGAAAATCGAATTTATAGAAAAATAGAAAAAATTGTTTTGGGATGTCAAGGAATTATATACATGTTTAAAATACTCCCATATTTTAACAGAAGGAGGACAGTAGGCAAAGATATAAAAATTGTGCTTAATTTTACCACAAGTTTTGCATTTGTTATTTTTAACGATCTGTTGCCTTGTGCTTTTGGCTAGCAAGGCGGCAGAAGGTAGACTGTTGTGTAAGAAACGAAAGAGGATATTTTGCATCGGTCCGTATGCGTGGGAAGTAAAGTTTTTTTTTCCAAATTTGGGTCCACGGCATTGTTGTTTTTGTTGAACTGTTCCAGAAAAGTTCTGCTGGCACGACTGTCTTTTTGTTTTTTGCCACTTCTAGGTAAAAATTCTTTGTTGATTTTAGAGGAATGTTAAATAGGGACCCGTTTTTGCCTAATATTTCAATTGTTGTTTTCTAGTACTGAGACGTTCACACATTAACGGTTAAGATATTTATTGGGAAATAAGAAGATAATTACATTATAAGAAAGCTTAACATTTTATATACATTTTTGCTTGTGAGTTCATAAGGACTCGTGAAGTATTACGCTTGTATTATTGACAAAAAAAAACAACGCAATATAACGTAACAAAGTCTTGATAAGAGACGTAGTTAAAGGAGTTAAAAAGAACAGAACAATAATAGTAATTTTCTTTATTACAAAGAAAGAAACGCAGTTTTTGAAAAATTTATCAAATTAAAACTTTGGAATGAGAAACTATATGTTAATGAAGATTTTAGCGAAAGAACCACGGAAATCAGGAAAAAGTTGTTTAAAGAAGCAAAGGAATTAAGAGCCAAAGGTAAATTTGCTAAAGTTATTAACAACAAACTTATTACGCGCGATTTTTAAATGAATTCTTTTATTTATAGTTATTTAAGTTTTAAAAATGGATTCTAATTATCAAAACAATTTTGAATCGCTATCATTTAACCTTTTTCAAACTAACGACTTGGTGCTTGACACTAGTTCAGATCCGGATCTAAACTATTTTAGTGATGTAGGAGCTTTGCGAAACAATTGTTCCTACTTCTATAACAAAGAAATAAAATTCTTTCTCGGGATCATTTAAATGTTATTCATTTTAACATTAGAAGTCTTAAAAAAAACTTTGAAAATTTGTGTACTTTAATAAAGGAAACTTCAAATACATTTAGTATAATTTGCTTAACTGAAACGTGGTGTGAATTTGATGACGCTAAATCTAATTTAAATCTGAATATTCGAGGTTTTAATATGATCCCGTTAGCGCGAAAAGCAAATAAACACGGAGGTGGTGTACTTTTTTATATAACGGAAAATTTGAGGTTTTTTATTAGGCCTGAGATAAGTATTTCTGATGACAATAAAGAAATTCTAACAATTGAACTTTTAACCAATAGTTCTAAAAACATACTTATAAGCTGCTGTTATCGCCCACCATCTGGCCATATTGAAAGTTTTAATGCATTTTTGTGTAATGATATTTAAAAAAATAGTTAAGGAAAAGAAACTAAATTATATAATTGGTGACGTAAATTTAAATTGTTTTGAATATCACGTTAATAACAACATTAAAAAGTTTTACGATGACTTATTCGAACATGGAGCAATTCCACTAATTAACAAACCTACTAGAGTAACCTCAACTTCAGCTACCTTAATTGACAACATTATAACAACCGATATCTTTAATGAAACTCTTAAAACAGGTTTAATAAAAAGTGACGTTTCCGACCACTTCCCTATTTTTTTCTCTATTAATATTGACAACAAATTAATACAACAACATAAAAAAGTCATTATCAAACGTCTTTTCACCAATGTAAATCTAGCATCGTTTAAGGAATAATTATCTTTAATAAATTGGAATCATATAAACAGTTCATTTGAAGCTAATGAAGTATACGATACATTCTTTCAAACTTTCTATGAAATATATGATGTAAATTTTCCAAAACGTGAATTTATTATAACCAATAAAAGTTTAAGGTCACCATGGGTCAATAAAGATCTTAGGAAATCCTCAAAAATAAAGCAAAAACTGTATAAAAAGTACTTAAAAAACCAACACCCAAAAATAAAATTATTTATAAAAATTACGCTATAATGTTTGAAAGTCAAAGAAAAATATTTAAAAAAAGATATTACAATAATTTACTAGAAAAATATAAACATAATTCATAATTCATAATGCACATGGCAAATTTTAAGTCAAATCACTGGAAATAGTAAATTAAAATTATGCTCTGTGCCTAACATTATAAAAGTTGATGGCGTATTTTTAGATGAACCCAAACAAATAGCAAGAGAATTAAATAAATATTTCGTGTCTGTTGGCCCTAATTTAGCTAAAAATATTCCAAATATGATTAATCCAATAAATGATTACGTGTTTCCATTAGTCTCTAATTTAGATAAATTTGAAGTATCTTCTTCAGAATTTGAAAGTGCTTTTAAAATGCTTAAAACTAATAAAGCAGTTGGTCCTGATGATATAAATTGTAATATAGTCATAGATTCAAACGATACCATAAAACATATTCTTTTTAAATTTTTTAAATGTTCTATAAATCAAGGAATTTTCCCCGATCAATTAAAAATAGCCAAAATAACGCCTATATTTAAAGGAGGTGAACCATCAAATGTCAGTAATTATCGACCAATATCTATCCTCTCTGTTTTTTCAAAAATTTTAGAAAGAATTCTGTTCAACCAAATATCTAATCATCTTGCTGTTAATAATATACTTTAGATAAATCAATACGGTTTTAAAAGAAATAACTCTACTGAACATGCAATAATTCATCTGACTCGTAGTATAACTGATTCATTCGAAAAGTCAGAGTTTACTTTAGGCGTCTTTATAGACCTATCTAAGGCTTTTGACACAATTGACCATGAAATACTGTTTAAAAAACTTGAACATTATGGTATTACCGGTAATGCCTTAAAACTACTAAAAAGCTATTTAAAACATCGTAAACAATTTGTCTATGTCGACGGAGCTTCTTCACAAGATTATCTGAATATAGATTATCTAAATATAACCTGTGGAGTTCCACAGGGATCTATATTAGGGCCCTTATTATTTCTGATTTATGTTAAAGATCTCCATGAAGTCTCAAAATTCACAACTTTAATGTTTGCTAATGATACAAACCTATTCCTATCTAATAACAACATCAATAAACTTTTTTATGATATGAACATTGAACTAATAAAAATCTGACTGGTTTAAGTCAAATAAACTTTCACTCAACATTAATAAAACTAAATGGATTTTCTTTCATCCACGATTTAAAAAACATTTACTTCCAAGTAATATGCCTCTTCTTCATATTGATAATATTCAAATAAAAAGAGTAATTTTCACAAATTTTTTAGGTATCATTGTTGATGAAAATCTATCATAGAAGAATCACATCGGACATTTATGCAACAAAATTGCAAAAAGCATTGGAGTTTTATATAAAGCAAGAAGTGTTTTAAACAAACATTCATTAACTCAACTATATTACTCTTTTATACACTGTCATATTAATTATGCCAATATTGCATGGGGTAGTACCCATAAAAGTAAATTAAATCCACTTTATTGTCAGCAGAAGCATATTGCACGTCTTATAAATTTCAAAAATCGTTTTACTCACTCAAGGCCACTCTTATTTAACATGAATGTTTTTAATATATATCAAGTAAATGTTTATAATGTTCTTTGTTTTATGTTTAAATGTAAAACTAACTCATCTCCAGCTTCCTTTTTTGATTTATATTCTTTAAAAAAAAAAAATATTCTTTAAGAAATGATAATTTTATTAAACAACCAAAATTTCAAACAAACTTTGGTAAATTTTGCATTTCTTTTCGTGGAGCTTTTTTATGGAACCAAATAGTTTTAAAAAATTTTGATTTTTCTCATGAATGGAATTATTATATGTTCAAAAAAAAACTAAAAAAGTAATTTTCTCAATTGAAAATATATTTATATACTTTTAATTTCACCCAGTTTTGTCATCACTCATTTATATTTTACTTTTATACAATATTGATTTAAAGTTTATGTGAGAAACTATATTTAAACACCATTATTTGAATTTTGTTAAAAGTTGCACTGATATTTTTTGTACAGTAGTCATTTATTATTTGCTTGTTTACTTTAATTTTTATTTTAATTCGTAATATTTGTAAATAATTTGTATTACGAACGGTATATACTTTTAATATTGAATTTAACTTTTATTACTTTGTAATAAAAAAAATATATAAAAAGATAAAAACAAAAACAAAAACAAAAAAATTAAAAAAACAAAAAAATAAAATTGATGTATCTGAATGGATGTATCTGCAAATATTGTATGTATGATACTTTTGGAAGATAACCATCCTTTGACAGTGGTTAAGCATTTTTGTCGGTGGAAGCGTAAACGTAAACGCATCAACATTTGATAAATTCTTCTACACGATCTTTTGGACAACTTAAAAGTGCATTTGGATGTACCTAGTGCAATCATATTCTTATTATTTTCGTTTATTTATTAATTAATTAACAATTAATTAACTAACAATTAAGATTAGTGTAATTGTAAGATACATTTGAGTAACAAGAATTAGTGATCGTATAGATGCGAGTAAGATGCGAGACGTATTTGTTTATCAAGAATATTATGATATTATTGTTTTCGCTCGAGTCATGCAATTCAGAAAAATTGGTATTTTAATTCAAGCCATAAAGACCCTTAACAAAAGAAAAGTTTAAAATTTGTATTTATTTATTTTTGTTTTTTCTAAAATCTAAATTAAGTTTAAAGTTCTTCAACAGCGGTTCTCGTTGACAAGACCTGTATGGTCTTCTTTGAGTATCCGCGTTCTTTATCATGTAATTTACCATTTCTTTGCATGTAATTTTTTTTATTGATATATTTGTAAATATTGTATTAAATACAATAATAAAAAAAAATAGTAATAAAGAACAACAACAAAAAAAAAATAGTTACAAAAAAAAAAGTAACAAATTAAGGCAAATCTGTTTTACAATTAAAATAAACGATAAGCAGTTTAAAAAAAAAATATTTATTAATTACAAATGTCTTGATAAACCCATTGTTAAATACTGTAACTCGTAAGTTACGGTGTTTAACAAAGTTGTTTTATTAACAACATTATTTAAATATTTGATCATTTATGTATATGATTATTGAAAACACAATAACGCGTTTGTCAAAGCTTTCGTACCAAAAATTAAAAAAAAAAAAATTAACCCACGCTTGTGGGTTGGTTTTTTAAAAAGTCTTCTTAATGTAAATACAAACTTTTGTACTCGTAAATACAACTTTTAAAGCTTTAAAAGTAACGTAACGAAAAAGGTAAAAAAAAAAAAGTATATTAAAAAGTTAAAATAACTTACAGTACCTAAGCAATATAAGGGACTTATTACCTTTAAAACTATAACCAACCGAGACATAACGAAACGTAAGACATTTAAGTATTTAAACATGATTAAAATACGTCACAAATATAAGCTTTTTACGTTTTATTACGTCTTTTTTTTAAAGATTAAACAATTGAGACGTAACGTTAAGTTAAAAAAATCTATGTTTGAGACGTATTTTAGTTACGTCTCAAATCTAGATTTAGTTACGTTACGTTACGTCTCAATTGGTTACACTTTATAAATTAAAAAAAAAACAATTGAGACGTAACATTGCGAAATGAGACGATATTTTTTTTCGTGTCAAAGTATTTTATTTTATTTTTTTATTTTTGGTGCCCCAAGACGGTCTTGTCACAGAGCACCGCGGAAGTGCATTTAACCAGGAAGTTCACGCCTCCTTTCTTACCGTGACGCGTAAATATGTCCAGAGCTCATTTCGAACCTGGATCTCCTGCTTAAAGCAAGCGTTCTAACCACTGCGCCACGGCCGCACTAGTAACCATTTGAGACGAAGCTATTTTACAATTAAAATGAAATAAAAGATAGTATATAGCAATACGGCAATTGCTATATGCTATCTTTTATTTTATAGATTTCTATAACCTAATTAAATAACAATTTAATTAGGTTATAGAAAGAAAATAATAAAACCGTAACTTTTTTTAATCTTTTATTACTTTAACTTCTTTTTTCCGTTGATTACTTGAATCATAAACTATATTACACAGTCCGGTTTTGTTTGACTGAGCTAGCTGTACAGTGTACAGGATAAAAACCTGACAAATTGATGTCCATTTACCATTTGCATTGGTGTTACTAACGATGGTGAAAGGTTCTGTGCCGGGCCGTTCCGAAGAGTTCTCTCACGGAAGGAAGAGGAGGGGAGTGTAGTATGTGTTTTTTGCCAACTAGAGACACTAATAATAATAATAAAAAAAGGTCCTCGATATTTGACATGCCAACTATACTTAAAAACTTGCCAACTGAAATGTTAAAAGTACAAATGTGCCAACTCAAATACATATATAACGGCTTGGGGAGGGGGGGGGGTCAGAATACTCCCTATACCCCTCGTTCAGGACAACGCTGGTTCTGTGTGACAAATGCTGTTAATGGGCACAACCATACAATTTTTTTTTTGAATTTTTGTTTCAGGTGCTCTGTGACAAGACAGTAAAAATGACTTTACTGTCTTGTCACAGAACACCGCTAACAGCATTTAACTAGGAAGTTCACGTCTCCTTCCTTCCCGATAGCGCGAAACATACCCAGAGCTCTTGCTTTTAAGCAAGCGCTCTAACCACTACGTTGCTCAAATAATAAAGTAAATTGATAAAGTAAGTCTTGTTTACTATATAAAATTCAATTTTATTGTTTGTTGCTATATAATAATGTGGCTTACAATTTTTTTTTAAATGTTTATGGTTCAAGGGTCTGTTTTAAGACGAGTTTATACAAACAATATTGGAAAAATCAAAATGCTTTTTCTTTTATTTGTAATATAGGGAATAATTAAAAGACTTCCAAAATTTATGAAATAAAATGATAAACAAGAGTAAGATGTAAAGCAAATGTTGAAAATGCATGGCAATAAATTACTTATTCATGAGCACTTTCAAAATGAAACAAGTGACATTTATTAAGTACTCTAATAATTGTACAGTAGTTAAAAATGTGTTATTTATATACCAGGCTATTTTGTTCATTTTGTTCAATAATTGTTGTCTATAATAAAGGCAACAACTGAGTCACAACTTATCAAATTAAAGGCTTTAATTTGATAAGTTAAGACTCACTGTTTTTACCATTACCAAAACATCTGTCCGTATAGCAGAGGTTGCGTTTTTGCTTCCAGTAAAACAGCTGTTATGTGCAATTATAACAAATTTTAATTATGTTGTAATATTTGCAAAACGTTTATTTTAGTATTTTTTTTTTAATTTTTAACATATTTTTGGTTTCCACAAAAAAAAGTTTCTTATTCTTTAAACTAATAAAAATATTTTAAATACCAAACTATACTGAGGTTATAATAACTATGAATCAAAACAATAAAACAAAAAGTCAAACAAATGTGAATATTTCAAAAATTTTATTATTTAAAAAAAAAGAACATTTTATAAAATACAGACACCTTTTTTTATAGGATTTGGAGACAACAGTTTGTTAAAACTAATAAATTATCTGAAACGTTATGCGCAATTGCAACTTTATTTACTAGAAAACACGATTAACTTTATTTAACAACACATAAACATAAAATAAATATTATTGGTTGGTCTCCGGTTTAAAAGCTCTGTTTCAAGCCTTTGTAATTTTATTATTTTAAGAAAAGATAGAATTATTGGAAGAGATGAGGGTGTATGTATCATGTCTCTGAACACGAAAAGATCTAATAACTTTTATCTTACCTCAACAGAATTTTGTTATCCAGAGACTGAACAAATATGGTATGAACTCAAACATGGACATGAAAAAATTTTATTCGGATACATCTACAGTCCTCTGTACTTTGCAATCAGCGAAAACCTAAATAATACAATTCTGGCTACAAAACCCATTTTTGACACTAAATCTTTTTTTTGTTTTCTAAATATAAAATAAAATGATGACTAGGGCATAACAGATCTGGCAAAATAATTAGGATCCAGATACGGATCCTACCCAGATTTTTAAGATTAGAATCCGTATCCATTCCGGATTTAACTTTAACTTAAAACTAAATAAAAAAACTATTTGCACACGAAATTTTTATTGATTTTTAAAATATAAAACAACCATTAATTTTGTGAAAACAAGTTTTTTGTAGCATTTTATATCAACAAACCTACTTTAGTTTCAATTTTATTACTTTTATTATTTTAGTAGTAAGTTTATAAAAAGCATAAGGTACCAATAGTGTCATCGTTTAAGCTACGCCTTAGTTTGGTTACAAACATGCAGGAAAAGCTTGTTCAATCTCAACAGATGTTGGTTAGATTGTTTGAAATAAAGTCTTCAAATTAGAAGTTCGTTTTTTTGTTCACTCAAAGAAAGAAAATTTTTTATTGAGAGATTTTATACTGAGATCTTCATTTTTATGTATTAGTTGATATAGTGGGTTGATTAAACGGCCACATTTAATGATAACAGATGCATCATATGTAGTTGTACTAATAATATCATTATTAAGTTCCAGTTTGAATTCACTTAACTTTTTACTTACTATTTCAACAACTTTTTTAGATGGCATACTCCCACACAAGTCCAAGATTACTAAGACTTCCATTTGTGTGCATGTTCATATAATGGTGCCATTTAATTGAAGTATATTCATTAACAAATAAACTAAATGTGATTTTGTTAACTTCCATAGTAATTCAGCCGTTAATTGAGCTTTGATGTCTTTAGCATGGTCCATTAAATAATTTTTAATAAAAAACGGAACGAAGCAAATTCTTGTAACCTCTTACTTTTAGCAATAGTGTTAAATGAAAATCAATTGCAATGAGATCGGTTAATATATTGGCAATAGTATCTTTTGGGATGAGCTTTGAACTGTTTTTGTAGGATTTTGTATTATTAGTAAGATTGAAGATCGCACATCCAATCTGTTTCAAGGGAAAGTCTGCCATACGCATATTTATTTATGTTTTTTAAAAGTATTTATTAAACACCAACAACGCCAGTAAAATACTTACTTCAAGATTTCATAAAGATGATTAAAATGATTTGATGAATATGATAAAAGATGTAAATTCAATTAATCGGAAACAAAGAGATATAATAGCTATAATAACTAAATAAGAGATATAGTAGTCTATAAAATCGCCTTGATCGGAAAGTATTATTTGGCAATTTAAATATTAACGATTGTTAAGAAAATATATTAGAAATATATACGTTGTCGCGTGATAAGTATATTCCAAGAACTAAAAAAATGTATAGTCAGTCAAGACAAGAGTTACCGCGGAAATAAAACATCTAATTAACGAAAAAAAGAATCTATGGTTATGATAATAATCACTAAGTTTTGATAAAATATATAAAATTAAGACTCAAAATTCTATTAAAAAAAGCCTTGAAAAAAAATTAAGTATACTAAGTATGTAAAAACCGATCCCAGAATTTTTATGCCGATGTCAATACCAAACACAAATATAATGAAGGAATCAGAACTTTAAGGTTTCCAAACGGTACAATTTGTGAGAATCTTTCAATATTACTAATTTTTACAACATCTATTTTCAATTGATATATACTATAGACAAAGCTAAAATTCCACCAAATTTTTATACAGTTTACTGTAAAAACAATATAAATAAAATAGTCAATTAAAATGAAACTATTTTTCGATTAAAAAAATTTAATAAAAACAAATCTCTTGGTCACGATAGAGTTTATCTAAACGGACTAAGCACTAAGTTTCGAAAAAACCTAAGTACCTCCATTTAATACATTTTAAAATTATCCCTAGAATCTGGAGATGTACCAAAAGCAAAAAAGTAGCAACAAACTTGATCCTTTTAACTATTGACCTTTGACTGTTGCATTCATTGTTTTTAATGTTTTAAATAGAATTATTTAAAAAACCTAAAAACCAGTATTTTTTAGATAAACAATTATCAGCATGGTTTTTTACCAGGTTAATCTCGCTTCACAAATTAACTTGAAAAACTTACTCTTTATTTTTACTCTAGAATAAAACGACACTCTATCGATATCCTCTATCGATATCCTCTATCGATATCCTCTATCGATATCCTCTATCGATATCCTCTATCGATATCCTCTATCGATATCCTCTATCGATATCCTCTATCGATATCCTCTATTGATATCCTCTATCGATATCCTCTATCGATATCCTCTATCGATATCCTCTTTATTGACTTTCCTAAAGCATTTGACAGAGTTTCTCATAAAAAAGTTACATTCAGAATTGAAATGTACGGCAAAAAAAGTTTTTTATAAAATAGATTCAGTCATTTTTATTAAATATAAGTTAGAGTTGTTGTTAATAAGTAGTAAGATAAGAATTTTGCGTGGTGTACCCCAGATATCTGTGTGTACCCAACAGCTCTGTGTGTAACCCCAAAGATCTGTGTGTACCCTAGAGATCTGTGTGTACCCCAGGGATCTGTGTGTACCCCAGAGATCTGTGTGTAGCCCAGAGATCTGTGTGTACCCCAGAGATCTGTGTGTACTCCAGAGATCTGTGTGTACCCGTGGTGTGTACTCAAGAAATCTGTACTGAGACCAATATTGTTTTTAATGTTTATCAATAAACTTTCTGATAGCTTTAAAAAAATGCAAACTCTACGCTGATGACAGCAAAGTTTTTAAAATAATACGAAACAATAATCGTTACAACCTACCGAATTATATAAATTGTATTGTTAAGTGGTGCAAGGACTGGAGTATGCAACGAAATAAAGAAAAATATAAACTATGCATGTCACTAAAAAAAAAAAAGATAAACAATACTATTATAATTTGTCATATATATTACAAAATTGCTGATTATCAATTAAGTATTGAAGAGTTCGATAAAGATCATTTTATTGCCATTTTATTGCAATTGTTTTCAAATTAAGTTTTAGGTCTTATCAGAAACACGGAATTTACTTTTGAATGCAGATGTAGTTAAATTGTTGTATGTTTTGCTAGTACGTCCTCATTTTGCATCTCTATTTGAACTCCGTTTTTGAAAAAAGATATTGATCTTTTTGAAAAGGTAAAACAAAGAATAGTTTGACGCCATCTCTATCTCAATGCCGCTTGTTGGGCTAGAGATGGCGTCGAACCCCGGACCTCTAGGGTTCTGAGCCAGAACCCCAACCACTGCGCTACGGTTGCTCGGTTTCCTCTGGTTCTCGAGGTCAAAGATCCAAAAAGACTTAATATTCTTGTTACAAAACGTCTTAAAATAGCTTTTAATCAAAGATTTTTGCATCTATGAAAAAGTCGCACTTTTGGTCTTAGATGCAAAAAACTTTGATTAAAAGCTATTTTAAAAAATTTTGCAAATTTAAACAAACCAAATTGCGCCAGAGCTGCTAAAATGCTTAGTATGAAATTTAATAAGTAAAAGTATTAAGTCTAAGAATAAAAGAATTTGTAAAAAAGACATAAAAGCGACATAAAAAAACCTTTTTTATTTCTCTTGATTAATTTGATTTCAAAAAACCGAAAGAATTTCTGCAAAAATCGCTAAAAAGATTTTCTAAAAAATCTTTAAAAAGTCAAATCTTAAAAAATGTTTCAAATCATTCTAAAACACAACATAGTAAAAGTATGCTATTAGGAAAAAAAAATTTTCCCAGAAGTAGTTAGTGAAGTTTTCTGAAACAACAATATTTAGGAATTAATGCCAAAAAAAAGTAGCAAACATTATTATCAAATAAATTTCAATCAAAGATTTTTCCCCGGGAAAATTTTATCTGAATGACATTTTTTAATTGGTAATTTTTCCATTTGACTGCATGTTGACTTTCAAACTTTGGAAAAACTTGGAGTATCTTAATCCGTAATTTATTTTACCACGTTAATCAAACATTAAAAAAATATTCGTAAATCTCTATTATAAACATCATTAATAAATAAGATTTTTAAATATTTATGTTTAAATATTTACGCACGACATTACAAAAAGTCATCATCTTATTTAGTTTATGTGTTAGTGACTTTATTGTGGTAAGCAATTTCTGAGCTGTAAATTAGTTAAACTCTTACGGCCTTACTTTGAACTTTACCTTGTTATGATAAGCATAAATGTATTAACTTGGTTTAATATAAACATTGGCAGGAGTCTTGTTACATGCAACTGTTTGTTAAGCTTAAGACTTGAAACATTTTTCAGTTCCGGGGTCAGTTCTGGGTCTAGTTCCGGGGCCATGAATACCGCAGTTACAGATTGCCGGAATTTTTGATAATCATAAAAATCCGAAAATGCAAGTTGTAATACCGAAACTTTTTATATATGACTTCGATCGATTATACAAATTTGTTTACAGTTTAAAAACCAAAAATAAATAACCACGGTAAAGTATAAAAATAAAATACTATTGGAAAATTGAAGAAACGCGCAAAGTTGTTAAGAAAGTAGTTTTGTCATCAAAAGATTTGATAAAAGTTCAACATTAACTAGTAATACTTTTATTATAGTATTAAGTGCAACTTTACTAATACTACCCGATTACACAAATTACATTTACCAATGAAAGTTACTTTAAAAAAATTTAAATTAAAAATCGAAACCTCAACTGAGGTACTATTTTGATTTTTATATTTGGGAAACCAAAAAACTAAAAATACGTACAATGTTATTTGTTGTAAATAAAAAGATATTTTGAGTAAAACTATTTTTATAAGTTTTGCTGGTGAGAGCTGTTTTGTGCACAAATTAGTATTTATTTTTGTGCTTAATGTTGATTTGTTTTTGACTTGTAGGTGAAGTGGATCGTTTGTACTACAATAAAAAAAATATCTGAAACGTCCTTTTTTGGGAATATTTACTGATATATTTTAAAGGATAATTTTTCAAAGTTTGCACACACTATGTAACTAGTGTCGGTTTAGACTTTAAACTTAAGTTTACAATTTTTTGCATTTACATTTTCCATAAGCTTAATTTAAAAGTATAATCTGAAATATATAATATATATATATATATATATATATATATATATATATATATATATATATATATATATATATTTATATATATATATAATATATATATATATATATATATATATATATATATATATATATATATATATATATATATATATATATATATATATATATATATATATATATATATATATATATATATATATATATATATATATATATATATATATATATATATATATATATATATATATATATATATATATATATATATATATATATATATATATATATATAGGCCTCAACGGGAGTAAATGAGTGCAAGAGTTTTTTATTAAATAAAAAAATTTAGTTTAATTGCTGAATTTTTTTATTTAATAAGCAATTAAATAAAAAAATTTATTTAATTCCTTATTAAATAAATTTTTTTATTAAATTGCCGTAAATTGCTCCCGTAAATCGTTTTAGGGGTAAATCGTTTGGGGCAAGATATATATATATATATATATATATATATATATATATATATATATATATATATATATTTATATATGTATATATATATATATATATATATATATATATATATGTATATATAATATATATATATGTATATATATATATGTATATATATATACATATATATATATATATATATATATATATATATATACATACATATATATATATATATATATATATATATATATATATATATATATATATATATACCCACCGAGGCCTGTATATATATATTAATATATATATATATATATATATATATATATATATATATATTTATATATAAATATACATATATATATATATATTAATATATATATATTAATATATAAATATTACATATATATATATATATATGTAATATTTATATATAAATATATATATATATATATATATGTATATATATATATATATATATATATATATATATATATATATATATATATATATATATATATATATATATATAAATGTATATATATAATATTTTCTTTAATATTTTCTCAAGTGCTTTTTATCAGACATACCAGACGGTATATTTAATTTCACATTCGGAATTTAAACCCGTATAACAAGTGTTAATTCAGGCATTACCTAAAAACCAGTTGATTTCACAGATAGTTTTAAGGCTGTACCTACCTTATAAAAATTAAAAATTTTTAAAATTTAAATTATATTTTCTGGTCAATTTCACATCGTTGATAGTAAAAAAACAACTAAAATTTTGACAAAAGTTGCTTAAATTAGTCTAACTTGGCATTAATATGTGAACAATTCTCTAGTTAACTAGCAACGACCTTAGAACCAATAAGATCCCTAATTCTTGCTGATGGAAAATCAGTATCAGGAAAAAATTGTCGTTCTGATCAAGTTATAAACACACTTTAAAACTATTACAGTTTTGCTATTAAAGCTAACTTTTTAGATTTTATAGTAATGGTTTAATTTAGTTTTTACCCTCTTAATGAACTTTTCATACTTTTGCTTACTTTTTAACTTTAATCTATAACAGTTTTTAATCTGCTTTGTCAAACTTATTAAAATTTTCAGGCTTCATTCTTTACATAAAACTTTACATAGATTTTACATAGAAGTTCTGAACTAAAAAATTTTATTTTTGTTTAATTTTTTTTTTTTTGGTTCAGAATACCAGTTGCACCATTTTTAATGAGTTTGCGATGTTTGATATAAATATCTTATTGCAATCAAAAGATATCTTGGAACAAAAAACCTGCATAATTAGGGTATTATCCTAATTATTTATAAGCATAACTATTTTTATGAGCATACATATATATATATATATATATATATATATATATATATATATATATATATATATATATATATATATATATATATATATATATATATATATATTAGAGCTATGCGAGATTAGGTTTTTTATCTTCAATCGAGTTCGATCGAGATTACAAAAAATTCGATCAAGTTCGAGTTCGAGATTATTAAACAAACTAGCGAAAGTGTACATTCAATTTATTTACAAATGTCATCATCAACAAACCATACTTATCCTAATGCTAAAATTCTACAAATTTTTATGAAGAAAGGTAAGTTCTTTTACTATGCTGATAGAAGACTGCAGCGTTTAATGGAAACAATGTTCCTAGATGTTGAGTTCAGACGCTCTGAATTGGCACTGGTCCCTGGGATTACCAGAAGTGATTGACCAAGCTTAGCAAGACAAGAAAATCTACTTTTATTTGCCTCCACCATGTCAGTGGTCAACTATTGTGCCCAATTGCCATATCTTTCAAGTATGTCTTCACGTCATCATCAAGTGCACTCGTGCTTGACACATCAGCATCAGCAACATTGTCGTTGGTTGCGGTTGCTGTCATCATATTATCGAGGGATTCCTACAAGCCTGTTGATTGTGTTTCAAGTGTAGACTCCTTCACTGAGTTCTGAGACTGGACTGGTTGTGGTCCTAAACCTGGTACTGTAGGAAGTTCATTGAGTAATTCACGAAGCTTTGATAAGTTGGTCGCCAGCTTCTCAGGTTGCTTGCAGTAAAGTAACTTGAACCTGAGATCTACCAGTATGCAAACTGCATCTGGCTGAACCTAATAAAATATTACAGAAACTGTCAAATAGTTCAAGGAATATAGATAGTTAGATATTAATATATTAGATAAGTATGACCATGGTCCGTAATGCAATTGAAGTTAAAAATTGCTTTATTCGGAAATAGGTTATTAAAAATTAGTGCGTGATTGATAATGATGGTGAATGTCAAAAAAAGGTTAATAAAACACTGAAATAAACACTGAAATACTGAGTCTCAGTTTAAATCAATAAATAATTGTTTATGTTACCTCGTCAAAAGAAGGAAACCTTCTTCCTAAAGATGCCACAAGTCTCCGCGCCAGTGAAATTTCAGAGCCTCTATTCGCAATATCACTAATGAAACCTTGCAATTTCTGGTGTAATCCATGCAGAGCTGGTATTTTCATAGATAACGTTGGGTAACTTTCACCGCATAACTCTCTACTAGCCTGTTCAAAAGGAGTTAGAATCTTTATATAACCCTCGGCGAGTTTCGATTCGTTCGTAGTTAGATTCTTCACCTTACCAGTTAATGCGATTTCGTCTGATAAGGGCGCTTTTTCTTTCATAAGGCGTTGAATCATGTAATAGTCGGAATTCCAACGCGTTGATACACTCATTATGAGCCCACGTTCATCTCTTTTTAATTCCCTTTGTTGTGCATACAGCAGTTGTTTTTTTTTTTGTTATTATTAATGATCAAATACAAATACAATAATCTATTTATAATTTGATGAAGAGGTGCTACACCAGGCCCCTCTATGCTGACAAACATGGAGATACAGACGCTACAGACAAAGCAGCAATTGTATCTATAAAGTTACTTTCTTTTTTTGAAAGCGTTGATGGATTGAGCGTTCACTACTTCTTGTGAAAGCGCATTCCATGGGGCGACAATTCTATTTGAAAAAAAGGTATATCGCTCCTCACAGTTTTTTACCACCTGACGTTCTAGTTTATGGCCTCTTAGAATATACTTATCTTTACTTTTTGAAAATTTTTGCGGGACGACAAAACTGACAAGCTCGAGTTTACGAGTGATTTTGAATTGCTCGATAAGATCTGCTCTTTTGTGGCGTTCTTCAAGAGTTGTTAAACCGAGCCGTTGGAGTCGATCTTTATAGGACAGGTGTTTAATAGTCGATATTGTTTTTGTTACTCGATGTTGGACTTGCTCGAGAATGGCAATGTCTGATTTTAAATGCGGTGACCAGGCTTGTACAGCAAACTCAAGATCGGGGCGAATGTAAGTGAGGTACAGAGTGCGTCATAAATAAAAACTGCAACTACGAAATGTTTTTTTGAGTCGCCCTAGCATTCTATTTGCTACTGATGCGGCTGACTCTACTTGCTGTCTGATGTTAAAATCATTCGAGATCATCACACCAAGGTCTCTTTTGACTGCGGTTTCTTTGAGAGGACGACGGGTGCCGTCGACGTTAGACATTGAGTATTTGTACGTTGACTTGTTACATCCACGCCCAACATGCATTACTTTGCATTTCTCAACGTTGAAATGCAAGAGCCAAATATGTGACCATTTTACTGCTCTGTCAACGTCATTTTGAAGAGTGATGTTGTCCGACTCCTTTTTAATTATCCCCATTATTTTGCTGTCGTCGGCAAAAAGTTTTATATGATGAGTAATTCTGTCCGACAGGTCGTTTACAAAGATTACGAATAGCAATGGGCCCAAGACCGAGCCTTTCCATTCAGAAGTAATGCCGTTTATAATCACTCGTTGACATCGATTGCTTAGCCAAGCTGCGATCCAGTCAACGAGAGCGCCTTGAATACCGTACGCTCTCGGCTTATGAAGAAGGCGTTTATGAGGTACTTTGTCGAACGTCTTTGCAAAGTCTGTGCAAATGACGTCTACTGCGTGTCTGCAGTGAGTTGCTTTCGTCATGATGTCCTGAGTTTCTAAAAGGTTTGATACGCATGTCTTACGATAAACAAAGCCATGCTGGTTTGGAGAAATTATACCATTCGCAACGCAGAGTTTCATTTTTCTTTTTTGTAAAATACTTTCCATAATTTTGCAAGGTATGGAAGTGAGCGAGACTGGCCGGTAGTTGGATGCTTTTAGCCTACTCCCTTTCTTAAGAATAGGTGTTATTCAATTTTTTCCACATGTCAGGAACTACACCAGTTGCAAACGAGCACTTTTAGATAAGCAAAAGAGGCTTGGCAAAGGTAGCTGAACATTTACTAAGGACCCGTGGATGTAAGCCATCGTAGCCGGTTGATTTTCTTTCGTCAAGGTTGTTTAGGCATTTTTGTACTATATCAATAGAGAAACTTGCTGGATCGATGACACAAACTGCTTCAGTACGGCTTTCAAAGCCTGGCATTAAACCTTCGGGCTCTAGAACAAAGACTGATTGAAAATAGTTATTTAACGATGCGCATATATCGCCGGTATCGGTTGTGATGTTGCTATTGACTGTTTCAAGCAATGTAATATTGTTACTGACGCTCTGCTTGCTTCTTACACATGCATGTAAGCGTTTAGGGTTGCTTTCGGAATCCCTGACGAGTAGCTCTTTGTACTTCTGCCTACCAGCTTTGACCATTTTTTTAAACTTTTTTGCAGGCAGTGCGATGCGATATTTTGAGAAATGTGTTGTATCTTGACCTGCATTAATGTACTTGGCCCAAGAGGTGCGTTAAGCTTTGACCGCCTTAATAAGTTCTGGTGTTACCCATTGCTCTTGTTTTTCTGTAAAGTAGTGGTAGTTGACAGAATGTATAGGTTAGTGGCTTCATTGTACACGTTTGCTAGAAGCTGGTAATCTTCGTTTGCATTTAGTCCAGTGAATACTGTTTCCCATTCAATAGCTGCAATATGTGCTGATATTGCTGCGTAGTTTGCTCGACTCCAAATGAGTCGAGGTTTTAGCTGCAAAGTAGGCGAGTTGTTGAGGCATGCAACAGCAAATTGACCTTCGATGAAGCAATGTGCTTGGCCCATTGGAGTGTCACCAAGAGAATTGCCTTGTTTAATAAAGATTACACGGTCTGGCTCATTTGTTATAATAAGATCGAGTGTGCTAGTAGGCTCAACTTTTCGACTACTACGGTAGGTTGGGAATGTGATAAGCTTAGTTAAGTGACATTCATCAAGGCACTTCTGGAACCTAATGTCGCCTTGACGCTCACCTCTCACGAGAGCAACAGTTGCAATGCCGCCAATAACTTCAATAGACTCATAAGATGTATGGCTAAAATTGAAATTGCCATACAGCAGCATTGCAGAGCAGTTTTATATTAGGCAGTATCTGTTGAGCGGTAGTGATCGATGTGATACACTGAGTAAGAACTTGATCATTTTCGTTGTGTGGACGATATAAGCAGCCGAGGAGAAATGTTCTTGACCAAGTTTTATTTTTCGCCAGATTTTCTCAATTGATATTGAGTTTAGCTGAGTAGAACTAACTTCACTGACTATCTGAGACACTGATATCGTCTCTTGTGTAAATTGCAACTCCACAACCCCTATTGTCTCTGTCTTTGCAATGTGGTTGGTAGCCGGGTACGGCAACGTCTGATAAATCTGTGAACCAAGTTTCTGCAAAAAATATGACGTGTGGCCGGCTGAATATATGTAGAGCTCAGAGTCTAGCAAAGAGCTCTTGGTGTTTTTCATTGTTGAGTGAACATGGGTTGTTTGCCCAGTAACATAGAAGGCTAGGTGAAACTGTAGAAGTGTCGGATTGTATCGGTTTTATTTTTGCTTTAGTTATTGGTCTAGGACGTCTAGTTGGCAGTGGAGATTTCTGATTTAGGAGCGGCTGTGCAGCCAGCGTAGTCTGACAGAGCTCTGGCTGGGGATGAAAATACGTAGCACTGATTGGACGTTGATTCGATGACATCGATGCAACAGATGCGACCTGTTCTTTGATGTATAACATTCCGAAACGGATTATCGAGAATGTTAGTAGCGACAAGTTTGTCGTTAAGCTTTTTGAGTTGGATGCGTGTGGTGTTAAACTCGGTTTGTTGCTCTGGTATTCTGTTTTCGCGTACGTAAATACCCTTGTATATCTCTTGTTTGTGGTGTGCGCATATTTCGAGTATTTCCGCTCGAGATAAAAGATTTGATAACGAAATCTGGATAATGTTTGAGTTTGACAATTTTTTTTTGCTTTTGCTCGATTTGAGGCAGTTAACACGTACAATACCAGGAGCATCCTCCAATCCTGTTGCTACAAAAAAATCCTCAACAATCTTTTTATCGTCTACAGTACTAGACTTATTAAGACCGACTACAATGACATTTAACTCGCGACTTCGAATATTTTTATTTTGAGCAGCGATAAAAGTACTTAACTGCTGCCGTTGCTGATTGCTCTCATCCGGTTTGTCCTTAAGCAAAGATGCAAATAATGGTGTGGTTGTTGATTTTATTTCTTTCAACTCATTAATTTGTTTTACTAGTAAATCAATTTTGTCTTTCAGGGCTTTTTTTCTTAATTCACTAGATCGTTTCTTTTCCGCAAGTGCTACAAGTAGAGCTGCCTTGATTATAAGAGCAATATCGTTCTGGTAACTTTTCATGAGAGTAGCATTTAAATTCTTAAAATTTACTGCCGCTTTAAAAGCGTTAGTAGCTATTTCTTCGATTGCTGACATAATTAGTAATGAAATGCAATTAATAATTGCAAGTTTTTATATTTCTAATATGATTATATGAATATACCTTAATATATACTTTAATATAATAAATTTATACGTATATAACTTACTAATATTAGTAATTTGATTACAGATATTAGTAAATATATAGTGATAAATTTTACGTAAATATATTTATTAATTGATAATCAATTTTGGGTTTTATCAAGGCACAAAAAATGCAAAAAAAAAAATTTTTTTTTTTGAATTTTTTTTTTTTTAAAAGTTGATGTGATTGAATACTGTGATGGTAGTGCGAGACAATTTTTTTACATTTCGCTATCATACTAATCAGGCCTTCAATTTCGGATGATGAATCATTAATTGATAATTGAAGCGTATGAGCAAAGCAAGGTAAGTCCATAAAGTTTTGGCACGTTTTCATGGCTGCTCTCATATTACTACCATTGTCTTGAAGAACGTATATTGGTACTGCTCTTGGTAGAGACCAATCTTCAATTAACTTCTCAAGATATTCTAGTGTTGCTTCGCCGGTATGTGACACAGCTACAAAGAGTTTAATCTCCAGTGTATATGATCGCATTTGAAAATCAGCAGTTAAATATATCAAACAAAATGATATATAGGAATCTAGTGCGCGAGAAGACCATATGTCTGTGGAAAAGCAATAGGATGGCATGCCAACAAACTCAGTAGTAATGCGATCAATCATTTCTCGTATCAAAATTTTATACATAGTTGGCACAATACTGCGAGAAAAAGTGGTCCTGCTCGGAATATGATACTGAGGAATAACCAATTTCCTAAGTGCCTGAAAACCTTGTCCTTCTACGAAATTGTACAGCAGGTAATCGGAAGCCAACATGCACCCAATAGCTCGTGTTATTTCTTTAGCTTTTTTGTGATCAGACGTCCATGCTGTTTTTTTAGAACACAGATTTGTGACACTAACTGACAGTTGTTTTCGAGCTTTATTTTCTTCCTTTTTCATTCTTTTTGCTTCTTGTGTCTTTAATCACACTCTGCTGATTCCTTCTTATGATAACTTCTCAGGTGAATAAATAAGCCAGTTGTAGATGAAATAGGACAAGATATTTGCTTTGTAATTATGTTTTTATCTTTATATATCTAAAAGAACAAATATTATTATAACATAATTTTTTCAGGTATGCACCACGTATACATATATACACAACTTCATGTTTATAGAATATAAAGCGTGTTTTATAAGGTTTATAATTCAAGTTTGAATGCGACGTGCTATTATGACTGGGTTTATCAAGGTATTATAGACTAGCTGGAGGGTAGTAAGCAACCGGGGTTGACATTTAACCGGGGTCGGGACCGGCTTTGTGAACAGGGCTGCATAAACAATTATACATCCTAAAGTATTTTAATTCAAAATTCATGTAAATTTTGTATATATAAACATCATTATGATGACCATCATTATCATCATCGTCATCATCATTATCATCATCATTATCATCATCATCATCATCATCATCATCATCATAATCATCATCAAGCTTCAGCTTTCTTCTTTTATGCTCTATCTCTAATACAAACAATCTAGAGTATTTTCTTTCTTTAACTAAAGCTCATTTATCAATATGTAAGGCACTCTCTTCAAGTTTTTTTACTTTTACCACTACCATTTTCTACTGAAACTGCTACCTCTCTACATGCTGATAACTAAATTACTTTAATCTTCTCTAGCAAACGTTGTTTGATACAACTTTTTTTTCTACTCTGTCTAAGATTAAAAAAGCTTGAAAAAGGTGAAAAAATTAATTAAAAGTGACATATTTGATCATTTCCCTATTTTCTTTTCAATAGATATTTATGCAAAAATTTTATATAATGAAAAAAATCATTTCAAAAACTTTTGTAATAAAAACCTAGAATCTTTTAAATATCAACTTTCATTACTTAATTGGGACATTGTTAACTTTTTTGAAGACATAAATTTAATATACAAATCTTTTTTTTAAATTTTTTATGAAGTTTATGACATTAATTTTCCCAATGTAGAAATAAATTACAAACAATAAAAAATTAAATAATCATGGATTACTAAGGGTATTCTAACATCTGCTAAAATTAAACAAAAAGTTTATATTAAATATTTAAAATCAAATACAACTGCGAGTAAGACCATTTATAAGAATTAGGTAAGACTATTTGAACGCCAAAGGAAGAATTCAAAATCAATATACTACACTAATTTACTTGAAAAATACAAATTAAACTCAAAACGCACTTGGCAACTAATAAACGAAATTACTAGTAACATTAAAAAAATGTCGTAATCTTTGCCCTCAGTTATTAAAGTAGATGATAATTTTTTTCTTGATCAAAAAATGATTGCTTCCGAATTTATTAAATATTTTGTATTTGTAGGACCAAACCTTGCCGAAAAATTCTAAACCCTAAAAAATTATTAAAGGCAACATGTGACCCTCTAAACTCGTATTTGAATTTTTTTGATTTTTCTTTTGAAGAGTTTGAAAGTGCTTTTAAATTTTTAAAGTCAAATAAAGCAGTTGGCCCAGATGATGTCAATGGAAACGTTATTATAAACTGTTTTGACGTTTTAAAAGACATACTTTTCCAAATTTTTAAATGCTCTATTGATCAGGGAGTTTTTCCTGATGATTTGAAAAAAATATTCCTATATTTAAAGAAGGAGAAAAAACTAATGTAAAACACTATCGTCCAATTTCTATCCTCTCCGTTTTTTCTAAAATTTTAGAAAGAATTTTGTACAACAGAATATACAATCATCTTTTATCAAACAATTTATTAAACCTGACTGGTTTAAGACTAACAAATTATCTCTTAACATTGATAAAACTAAATGGATTTTTTTTCATCCTCTTATCAAAAAACATAAACTGCCAATTAACATGCCTCATCTTGTTATTGACAATATACAAATTACACAAGTAACAGTAACCAACTTTCTAGGTGTTTGTATAGATGAAAATCTTACATGAAAAAGTCACATTAAAAACTTATCAAGTAAAATTTCAAATAGTATAGGAATATTCTACAAGGCAAGAAATGCTTTAAATAAACATACTCTAGTACAACTATACCACTCATTTATTCATTGTCACATAAACTTTTATGTATGCTTAAAACGCATCTTGGAAACTTTTATTCCTTATGGAACAAAAGTTTAAAAGCTTTTGTTTCTTCTCTTCAATTTTAAGTCAAGCTTTATTTCATTTCACATTTTTCACCATTTTGAGCAGTTGCTTTATTAAACAGTAATCGTTTTTTCATATTTTTTACAAGATTATTAGAGACTTTTGGTTAGTCTTTAACAGTGTCATTAACTAAAGTAAGTCAAACATTTAATCTCTAATTTATGGGTCAGGTCTTTTTACTTATCCCTAGAATAGAGTAGATTTATTTGGAAAAAACGTTTCCTCTAACTTGACTTTCAATTCTAATGGCCATAGCCTTTCTGTCGTACCAGTTAAACAGGTTAACCCATTGTTAAACATCCTAATCACTGTGGCTTCAAATGCTAAAGTTAATTCTCAGTTAAACACTTTTACAGTTTGTGCTCTAGACAAGATTTCCATCATATTCTTAAAAAGTGTTCCCAATACTCTCTTCAATTTTTCCAAAATTTTAAAAAGTGCCAAATAAGTGGTTCCAATTTTTCAAAACTCTAGAAAATACGTTGACCTCGTTCTCCAACTATCCTTCGATTAGTCTTTACTCTGTTATTAGTTTCTTTCTATAAAGTTTTTGAGATTAAATTTTTTTTTCGAACTGCAATATTATAGTTATTCTTAAAGGCCTACACTCTTCCTTATTTCAAGTAACTTTAAGGGTTCTATAAGATTCTATTTTTGTCTCTGTATTATTTCTTATCTACAAAACAATCTTTATGAAAATTTTACATGGCTTTATTTGCTAACTACTCAACTTTAAATTTTATCTTGACAAAAAATCTTTACAGAACAAGCAACCGATTTTTAATCTAATCTCTTCTCTGTAACAGTCTAAGGCATGTAGTGGCTTGTGAATTTAAATTCTGAACTCAAAATTCACAACTTTAGTTAGACTCATTTTTTTACTGATAAAAAATATTGCATTATTGCTAGCATTTCTATATTGACAATTAACAACCCTCTTACTCTCAGAAAAAATCTAAAAGCACATTGTAAATTTAATTAAATCTGCTATATCTGCCAAGTTTGAGCCACTCTCCCATTGTTGTAAGGTTGCATTTCTTTCTTTTTTCTACAAATACTGTCATGAGCATTGACCATGATAGTATCATTATCTCTGTTACGATAAATTAGAACTCATTCTTGCTTGGCTTCTTATTCAACAAGTTGCCTCCTTTAACTGTATCTGTTCCTTCATGCTATAAAACTTTTATTAATTTCCTTAAACATCAAAAAAGCCTTATAACTCTTACCTATCATCATGTTTTCCTTTTTTATACAACTTACAACTTTTAAGTCATCAGTTATACTTTAACTTATTCTCTATTTTAAAGTAACTCATTACTTAATAGTGCTTGCTTGCAACCTTGTAGGAAGTAAATTAGATTTTAAAAATAAATAAATATATGCCAGC
The DNA here is from genome assembly GCF_038396675.1 of Hydra vulgaris. NCBI lineage: Eukaryota > Metazoa > Cnidaria > Hydrozoa > Anthoathecata > Hydridae > Hydra > Hydra vulgaris. The sequence continues at coordinate 13,770,322 of NC_088924.1, read as the reverse complement.
ATTTAATAAATAGTAAATGTAAGTTTAAGTTATATTATATAAAGTATTTAGATCAAGAATAAAAAGACAGATTGATTGATACCAAAGCTGTACAGATTGATTGATACCAAAATTGTAGTAGAAAAAATTATTTATTATTTTATATTTTATATTTTTATATAAAATTTATTTTATATATAAATTATATTTTATTTTTTTTATTTTATATATTATATATTATTTAAAAATATATTTATAGTTATGAATATATAAAAAAGAAACTCTATGCATTTTTGAATAAATTGAAATGCCTTTACAAATACTAGTATGGGTTTCGTGCTAA